>NC_142738.1:20042500-20327500 GCF_051943395.1 Hippocampus bargibanti | reverse complement strand
TCCCCAACTAGCAACAGGTGCAGGGTGAACTCCACATCTCGGCTCAAAGTCTGGGAGCAAGATGTCCAGTAACATGCAACCTCGATGAGGAGAAATGGCATCGACAACGGATGGATGCATTATTCTATTCCTTCAATATCAAATATGTTGTACTTCTGCACGCGTTGTTAGGCACATTTGAAGCGTTCGGTAGGTTGCAACTTTTCATACGTGCAGTGGGTTTTGTTTTACGCTCGATGTGTGCGTGTTGTTATTGTTTTTTTGTTAGTTTGGAGACGTTTTTTTCACCTTTTTTGTGTAACATTCCCCCGTTTGCCGCGTATGGGTGGCCGTCCTTTTCAACTACGGCAACCCCTTTGATACTATAGATGAAAACATGCTATTTGCATTCAGCTTTTGGACTGAATTAATGATTCGCGCAGGCTGACTTTGATCTGATTGATTCATCTCTGAAGAAGCCCAGCCAAGTAATCAAAAACAGAACTGTTTCGGGGTCTATCATACACGTGTACTCGAATGAATCATTTTGCTGCATTTTTTTCACACGAACGTCACGTCGATTGTAATTTATACAGTATTTTAAGTATTACATGCGAGTGTCCTGTCAATGTTTATGCCGAGAAGTGTTTTAAAAGTGTTTCGAGCATAAAGAGACTTACGGTAGTTTCCAGGGTAGTGTGCCATTTTTTCCAATGCCCCTTCCTTTGCACAACGCTGCGATGACGCGTACGGGTTTCTGCTGTACTTTCCGGGGACCGTCTTCCATATCCAGAAACGCACACCAGTCCCCACGAAAAGCTGTGATCTTGATCAGATATTCTCGACCAAATGACCACCAAACTTACCAGAAAGAAAGTAATGTAGTGCAGGAGGTGTGTCTAAAAGACCGCTTTACCCTGAAAACTGTAGTTTGGTATTTGAGTTATTTCCGGGTTGAGTGAACGCTGGTGCGTCTAGCTGCCTCGGCTCACCCGAAGAAAAATGTATCGTGTGACTGTAAGGGTCCTTGGGAGTTTTGAAAGGCGCTGAAAAATCATTATTATTATTATTATTATTCAGTATAGAAGTAGTGATATGAGCTGTTGGAGCCGGCTTTTTGAAATAAACGACTGGAGCCAGCTCTTCATAGGTAGCTGGTTGAAGAGTTGACTTGACCCTCCGCCCCCCTTCGGTTGAAGGCGCACGGGATTGGTCAAAATAAGTGGTAAAAGACCACACACCTGAATCCGTGGTAAAAGACTACACGTACGCGCGCGCGCACACACACGTACACGCAGACGCGCACGCATGCGCTCGCCACTGGCCCCTTGGGCTCGAATAGCTGACAAGTGCTTGGGGGACGAGCGCCAGTGATTGAGTTCAACTTCATTTTTTTTATTGCGCTGAACTCTTGTCAGTTCTCCGCATGCGCTTTCAACGATTTTGGTGAAGCGCCTGTCCATAACTAACACCGCCTATTCAGCATGAGTTCCTTTTGGGTTGGTTCGTCATGTGTGTCGCTTGTACAAAGCGTTCGAGCATGCGCCTTTCCGATTTTGTGGGCGCACGCCTCTGCTTAATAATCGTGTCAACCAACAAGGCAAGCAACCGGCATGTAAAATGACTCAGTTACTGAACTGACAAAGATAACCGATGAAAACACGATCACTTTTGACTTTATTTCCAAAACAGATCATACCTGGCAGTACTTTATTAAAAAAAGAACATGTCACAAAACAGAAACGTTTAGTAAGGATGAGCTACTTACAGAGGGAGTTCGGAAGCCGCAAATACTGTATGCACATTTCAAACCTCGCACATATTTACATGTGTGATCCCATGACCTCAGTGAGTTTCTTTAACGGGTTTGAACATTTCATATCCTGTATATATATATATATATATATATATATATATATAGCGCCTTTCAAAACACCCAAGGACACTTTACAATAAAAACCATAAGTAAAATGATAAATAATAAAATAGCAGATTGAACTAGACATTGAAAGCAATTCTAAACAGATGGGTTTTGAGGTGGGACTTCAAAATAGGGAGGGATTCAATATTACGGATGTTGGGTGGAAGTGAATTCCAGAGTTTGGGAGCAGAGCGGCTGAAAGCTCTGCATCCCATGATGAGGGTCTGAGGGACCCAGAGGGAACAGAGATTTGAAGCAGGTCAGAAAGATAGGGAGGGGCAAGGTTATGGATGGCTTTGAATGTAAACAGAAGTATTTTGAATTCGATACGATGTTTAACAGGGAGCCAGTGGTGTTGCTGGAGGACAGGGATGATGTGGTGAAAGGAGGGGGTTCTAGTGATGATCCGGGCTGAATAATTTTGGACGAGTTGGAGTTTATGGAGAAATTTCTGATTGACACCGAAGTGAGTTACAATAATCGATGCGGGAGGTGACGCAGCGCAGTGAGGGGTGAGCGAGGGACGGAGACGGTTAATATTACGGAGGTGGAAATAAGCAGATCGAGTTATGTTATTTATATGGGAGTGAAAAGATAGTGAGCTATTGAGGATGACACCCAGGCTCTTGACCTGAGGGGAGGGGGACACGGTTGAACTGTCAATGGTGAGAGAGAAATCGTTAGTTTTGTGGAGGGTGGATTTGGTACCGACAAGGAGAAGTTCATTTTTTTCGCTGTTAAGCTTGAGAAAGTTATGGGAAAGCCAGGATTTAATTTCTGATAGGCAAAGTGAGAGGGATGAAGGTGGAAGAAAGGCGTCGGGTTTGCTGGAGAGGTAGAGTTGGGTGTCATCCGCGAAGCAGTGAAAGTGAATGCCAAATTTCTGGAAAATATTGCCAAGTAGGTAGATAATAAAGAGAAGGGGCCCCAGGGCAGACCCTTAAGGCACACCAGAGGACACAGGAGAGGACCGTGAGGTGAACGAGTTGATTTGGATAAATTGTGAGCGATCAGAGAGATAGGAATGAAACCAGCGAAGTGGGGTGTGCGTGATGCCTAGGGTGGAAAGCCTGTCGAGCAAGATAGGGTGGGAAATGGTGTCAAAAGCGGAGGTCAGGTCGAGAAGGATGAGGATGGAGAGTGAACCGGCATCAGCTGCCATGAAAAGATCATTCGTGATTTTTATGAGAGCCGATTCAGTACTGTGACGGGGGGCGGAAACCAGACTGGAATTGTTCGTAGAGGTTATTGTGAGTGAGATGAGAGTGAAGCTGGGACGCAACTGTCTTTTCAAGGATTTTGGCGATGAATGGAAGGTGGGAGATTGGACGTAAATTATTGAAATCGTTTGGATCTGAGCCAGGTTTTTTCAGGATTGGAGTAACAGCTGCAGTTTTGAGTGGGATAGGAACAATTCTAGTTGATAATGAGGAGTGAATAATGGTTGAAATAAATGGGAGAAGAGAGGGTAGGCAGGACTTGATAAGGATAGCAGGGAGGGGGTCGAGTTGACAGGAGGAGTTCTTGGATTTTGTTCCCAGAATGTCTAATTATGAGACTGTGCTATAGTCTTGTGTCTGAAAGGTATTCTCTCAAATTGTCAGTAATGCAGGTATCTGAATCCATGAATGCCCACTGTGACTCCACCAAGGGCAGTTTCAGTTCCAGTAAATTAGAAAGAGCTGAAGACACAATGGGGGGAGGATGCCATTCAGCTTGACTTGGAGATTTTTTGGTATTTTGTCTTTTGCAACACTATTTACTTGGCCTCAGGAATTTGGAGTTGTTTTCGGCTTGGCTTTCTTCACTCCGTCGCTTCTGCCTCGATCGCCCTTTCTCTGAATTCAAAGCACCTGACAGGAACAAGCACATTTCACATGAGCAACAAAAAAAGATGTGTGTGAAATTATCGGAATTAATGAAAAACAAATGTTCAAATTTGAAGTAAAAAACAATGACTGTTATTGTGGTTTACATGGGAGAACTCACAAATTTGATTTACTTTCACGGGACGAATAAAATGATGTGGCGGGCCAGATTTGGACCCCAAGCCTTGACTTTGACACAGGTGTTTTAAGAGAACAATAGCAGGGCTCCACAATGGAAAGTATACGTAACCAGTTCAAAATCAATTCGGAAAGCGATGTTTCAAACTTATCACGGGGATCTAAGTGTTAGAATAGTTGGAGGAAGACAAGACTGTTGGCAAGATGTATGTTGGACTATACATGTATGAGGTTAGACGCTCAGGATGTGGAAAATGTGCTTTAACGGTCAGATATGGAGTGGAGATGAGGCTATTGGCTGTGGTTATTAACCGAGCATTATTGTTTGCCCACGGTGGGCTTATTGTACCTAGTGGGTCAATGTCCAACATTGTCGTTGTTGAGGTAGTTCTTTTGCTTTATGAGATTGAAATTGTATCGTTCCAATTTTATGGCCCAGTTACGCGCCCCTAATCATTTCTTTTGGCCACTCAAACAACTGCTTGCCTGAATGTGAAAAGCACATCTTTGTACAGCACTGAGGTATCTTTCCAAATAACTAACATTGGCAAACAGTTAACGGGACAATCAACAATGCATTTCGATGGCTGACTGGCGACTCGGCATTTTGTAAATTATGTCAAATGCCGGAGATTGCCGAATAAAATAATTGTTTGCCCAAAGTATTACTCAGAAGATGGTTTGACATGTTCATGTCACACCTTAGGGAATGTCAACCAAAAATGTTCTCTGCGATATTTTTTTAAGCAAGCCACAAGTCTAAACAAAAAGATCTGAATAATATTGTGTTTGTGGAATTTGAATTTTGCAGAAAAATTCTGCCATTTTTACGTTAATCTGGGCGGGCATTTTGTCATTTGATGTTGATTGAAAATGACACCCCAGTTGCTCAGGGCTCAGTTAATGACTAATCACGGCCGAGCTTTCAACTTGTCACATGAACAAACTCGGAAAACATGTGCTGAACTTATTCACCCCCAGACGTGCAAAAATGTGTCCACTACAGTGCCAGGGCTTTTGTCACTGTCACTCGAATTCCAGGAACCACAGAATAGTAAGTTTTAGGACTACATAAACATTCAATGCAGTGTAAGAAAACTTACTCTCTTCTTTCGTCAGCAAAAGTTATTTCCTAAATTACATGGGTCAGGAGTTATATGAGCTTGAAATTTTTATTTTCAATTCCCAATTAAATTCAGGAATGACAGTGAATGAATTAATTCCAGTTTCTCACAAATACATATCACTCTTAGGTTTGCTGAGTGATTAGCATGGATTCTCTGCCTTCTGTGAATTACTCAGTCATTCTTTTGCGCAAACGATGCTTGTCAGAAATGTGTTTATTATTCGCCACCACAAATGCCACGATTAATGTTTTCGGAGCACTTGGTGACATGTTTAGCCCCACGTTGCAAGTTCGCTGCTGTGGTGGAAGTAATGGTAAGTGTGTGCATTGGTGTTATAAGCGAGCTGTGGCCCACGACAAGCATGCGTCTGCCCTCCAGCCTAGCAAACGTCTTTGGATCCTCTTTGCCGAAAAAACAAATACAAAATTTGATTTTCGGTTTTGATGTTGCACAACGTGGTAATTTTGAGCCGAGTAAATAAATTATGTATCAGGGACACGGTGTGGTGCAACCACTCTACCTGCTTGAGAAGTTCCTTTCTGGATCGATGCGTCTTCTGAGGAGCCTTCTGGCCCTTGACTGGTTTCTGCGCTGACTCCTCCCAAGTTTTCATTTGCCCCGCTGTTGTGATTATGTGGGACTGTTGCCAGCAGACCTGAACGATCAGCAATGCGGCACAATTTAACCACAAAGTGCAGCACATTTTAACAAGGTCCACAGTTCACTGCACATTGGCATGTAAAATCAATAAGTAATCTACTTCTTTGGAAATTTCGCAAAACATTCAGGATCATCCATCTATCTTACGTTTTCTTACGTGTTTGTCCTCATTGGGGGCTAGAGCGTATAACAGGGTTTAAAGTCGAACATACTCTTACAATTCAACTCCAACATGCAGATTTGAGGTATGGAAATCAAGGTGTTTACTGTCACATTGCACACTATGGCGGCAGTTGTAGAGTACTATGACTAGGGCTGGGTGTAATGGAGTTGATCATCAAAAGCATCAGAAATAGATGTGACTGATTGCTCTTACATAGTCCTCTGTAGCAGGAAAGCTGCTGATAAATTTGCTTCATCCGCTCTATGTTGACGCGGCTGGCCTCTGCATGGTTCACCATGGGCTTCGGGTAGTGGACTCCGATGACACACTTGGCAGCCTTCTGTAGTTCCTCTGGGGCATTCCATGGATCATATATATATTTGGCTGGAAAGCCTCTCAGGATAGGCAAATAACGCCTAAAATAGGAGATTTTGAAAAAAATGTTTAAGATTATATGGTAATTTTGGAGTTGCATCGAGAGAAAAACGGTAATGGTATGACCGATAAATTTAAAATGTAGCAATGTTTATGTTGTCAATAGATGGCATTGAATGCACTGCAATAGCATCTTGGAAAAAAAATCATTTTTTATGTATGCTAACAACACAGGGCACCTTGTTCATCCTTGTGCGAGTGAGTGTGTGCATGTTTGTGTAAGTGTGTGATAGAAACGACCCAACTACAACTGTAAATCTCAACACACCTAATGTAGTCACCGTTGGGGTCCGCACGTCGCCCAAATCCCACAGGACAGTAACAGTGGAAAAACTGCTGGAAAAAAGAACTGCAAGAAAGCCACATCCAGCTGCCAGCATTTACACTCCAGTCCGCATCTAACAGCAACTCTTCAAACACCTGCCAGGATGCAGACACGATTCATTTAGGAATGAAGAAAGGCAGAATACCAACAAGCGATTACAAGTGAGCTTTGTGTACTGACCCGGACACCTTCTTCCCAACTGATCCAGAGGTCTCCCCTGGTGAGGAAGCAGGCCACAGCGTGTCGGGCCAAATGGTGGATCCAACCCTCCTGCCTCAGCTGGGTCATAATCGCATCTATCCAAGGAAAGCCTGTCCGTCCTTCTGCCCATTTGGCGAGCGCCTCTGGGTTTCGCTCCCAGGGGATCAAGACGCATACAGGGTTTCCCTCCATCTTATCAAAACACGGGTTGTTGGTTGCGGTTGTGTAGAAGAACTCCCTCCATAGCAGTTGGCCATACAAGGAAAGTGGTGGGGTGCTGTTCTTTTTAACCTATTTGACAGACAAAAGTTGTTGTTTTTCTTTTAATTCGTCATGGAATTGCCGAATAAAATAATTGTTTGCCCAAAGTATTACTCAGAAGATGGTTTGACATGTTCATGTCACACCTTAGGGAATGTCAACCAAAAATGTTCTCTGCGATATTTTTTTAAGCAAGCCACAAGTCTAAACAAAAAGATCTGAATAATATTGTGTTTGTGGAATTTGAATTTTGCAGAAAAATTCTGCCATTTTTACGTTAATCTGGGCGGGCATTTTGTCATTTGATGTTGATTGAAAATGACACCCCAGTTGCTCAGGGCTCAGTTAATGACTAATCACGGCCGAGCTTTCAACTTGTCACATGAACAAACTCGGAAAACATGTGCTGAACTTATTCACCCCCAGACGTGCAAAAATGTGTCCACTACAGTGCCAGGGCTTTTGTCACTGTCACTCGAATTCCAGGAACCACAGAATAGTAAGTTTTAGGACTACATAAACATTCAATGCAGTGTAAGAAAACTTACTCTCTTCTTTCGTCAGCAAAAGTTATTTCCTAAATTACATGGGTCAGGAGTTATATGAGCTTGAAATTTTTATTTTCAATTCCCAATTAAATTCAGGAATGACAGTGAATGAATTAATTCCAGTTTCTCACAAATACATATCACTCTTAGGTTTGCTGAGTGATTAGCATGGATTCTCTGCCTTCTGTGAATTACTCAGTCATTCTTTTGCGCAAACGATGCTTGTCAGAAATGTGTTTATTATTCGCCACCACAAATGCCACGATTAATGTTTTCGGAGCACTTGGTGACATGTTTAGCCCCACGTTGCAAGTTCGCTGCTGTGGTGGAAGTAATGGTAAGTGTGTGCATTGGTGTTATAAGCGAGCTGTGGCCCACGACAAGCATGCGTCTGCCCTCCAGCCTAGCAAACGTCTTTGGATCCTCTTTGCCGAAAAAACAAATACAAAATTTGATTTTCGGTTTTGATGTTGCACAACGTGGTAATTTTGAGCCGAGTAAATAAATTATGTATCAGGGACACGGTGTGGTGCAACCACTCTACCTGCTTGAGAAGTTCCTTTCTGGATCGATGCGTCTTCTGAGGAGCCTTCTGGCCCTTGACTGGTTTCTGCGCTGACTCCTCCCAAGTTTTCATTTGCCCCGCTGTTGTGATTATGTGGGACTGTTGCCAGCAGACCTGAACGATCAGCAATGCGGCACAATTTAACCACAAAGTGCAGCACATTTTAACAAGGTCCACAGTTCACTGCACATTGGCATGTAAAATCAATAAGTAATCTACTTCTTTGGAAATTTCGCAAAACATTCAGGATCATCCATCTATCTTACGTTTTCTTACGTGTTTGTCCTCATTGGGGGCTAGAGCGTATAACAGGGTTTAAAGTCGAACATACTCTTACAATTCAACTCCAACATGCAGATTTGAGGTATGGAAATCAAGGTGTTTACTGTCACATTGCACACTATGGCGGCAGTTGTAGAGTACTATGACTAGGGCTGGGTGTAATGGAGTTGATCATCAAAAGCATCAGAAATAGATGTGACTGATTGCTCTTACATAGTCCTCTGTAGCAGGAAAGCTGCTGATAAATTTGCTTCATCCGCTCTATGTTGACGCGGCTGGCCTCTGCATGGTTCACCATGGGCTTCGGGTAGTGGACTCCGATGACACACTTGGCAGCCTTCTGTAGTTCCTCTGGGGCATTCCATGGATCATATATATATTTGGCTGGAAAGCCTCTCAGGATAGGCAAATAACGCCTAAAATAGGAGATTTTGAAAAAAATGTTTAAGATTATATGGTAATTTTGGAGTTGCATCGAGAGAAAAACGGTAATGGTATGACCGATAAATTTAAAATGTAGCAATGTTTATGTTGTCAATAGATGGCATTGAATGCACTGCAATAGCATCTTGGAAAAAAAATCATTTTTTATGTATGCTAACAACACAGGGCACCTTGTTCATCCTTGTGCGAGTGAGTGTGTGCATGTTTGTGTAAGTGTGTGATAGAAACGACCCAACTACAACTGTAAATCTCAACACACCTAATGTAGTCACCGTTGGGGTCCGCACGTCGCCCAAATCCCACAGGACAGTAACAGTGGAAAAACTGCTGGAAAAAAGAACTGCAAGAAAGCCACATCCAGCTGCCAGCATTTACACTCCAGTCCGCATCTAACAGCAACTCTTCAAACACCTGCCAGGATGCAGACACGATTCATTTAGGAATGAAGAAAGGCAGAATACCAACAAGCGATTACAAGTGAGCTTTGTGTACTGACCCGGACACCTTCTTCCCAACTGATCCAGAGGTCTCCCCTGGTGAGGAAGCAGGCCACAGCGTGTCGGGCCAAATGGTGGATCCAACCCTCCTGCCTCAGCTGGGTCATAATCGCATCTATCCAAGGAAAGCCTGTCCGTCCTTCTGCCCATTTGGCGAGCGCCTCTGGGTTTCGCTCCCAGGGGATCAAGACGCATACAGGGTTTCCCTCCATCTTATCAAAACACGGGTTGTTGGTTGCGGTTGTGTAGAAGAACTCCCTCCATAGCAGTTGGCCATACAAGGAAAGTGGTGGGGTGCTGTTCTTTTTAACCTATTTGACAGACAAAAGTTGTTGTTTTTCTTTTAATTCGTCATGGAAGGTTCCTTTAAAAAACAACAATAATTCCAATATCACCTTCATGTACAGGTCAGTAAGCTTGAAATAGAAGAGTCGGCAGGACAGGCATCCAAAGCGAAGGTAGGGGCTGAGACCTGTAGGAGTCGCCAGGAGTGAGTTGGCGCTCATTCGAGGACGCTCAAAATTTGCTACCCAGGCCTATAAACAGAAAGAAGAAATAGGGCACACAATTGTTTGCTCTGTGTAATCTTATAGATTTAATGAGAATATTTCAAAACATGGGCGGCCCGGTAGTCGAGTGGTTAGCACACCGGCTTCACAGTGCAGAGGTCGCCGGTTAGCATCCCGGTCCGGCCTCCCTGTGTGGAGTTTGCACACAGTTTTTCTCCCCGGACCCGCGTGGGTTTTCTCCGGGTCCTCCGGTTTCCTTCCACACTCCAAAAAACATGCATGGCAGGCAGATTGACCACTCCAAATTGTCCCTAGGTGTGAGTGTGAGAGTGACTGTTGTATGTCTTTGTGTGCCCTGCGATTGGCGGGCAACCAATTCGGGGTGTCCCCCGCCTCGTGTCCGAAGACAGCTGAGATAGGCTCCAGCAACCCCCGCGACCCTTATGAGGAATAAGCGGTACGGAAAATGAGATGAGATGAGATTTCAAAGCATCATAAATGTTGCTCATTTGTCTCCTCAAGGGCAGAAATAGAGATTTGCCAAACATCTACAATAAATCTTCACACTGTAAGACTTGACTTGGAATTGAACAACATGAATAAAAAAAGTGTCTTGTATGCTGTTATCAGGTTAATTAAGAGAATGGGCAGTCTAAATATTGTGCATAAAATATGGATACATTTAGCCACAATATAAAGCAAATCATGAAGCAAAACTGTGGTTTGTCCACTATTGTAAAATAGTGTGCTTTTGGACGTGTTAAATATTTTTTCCATAAATAACTTCTCTTTAAACTCCATCTCAAAACTGAGTTGTACTGTACTCTTTGGCATTCGAGTCAGCATGATTCCGACTTGATCTTGGTTTCACTCGCTGGTGCTTTCCACTAACTTTGTGACTGCTTTATTTCATGTATATGATAGTTAAGCACTTTGTTGCAGCTTCAGCTGGTGTTAGAGTGCCATATTAATCAATATGTATTGTATGTATTGTATCTACTGTGCTCCTTGGACCTTTCTCTCAAGATGTCGCTCTAGTCTCAAGAGGGCTTCTGTTTCTCCACCTGGCCAAACTGCTGTTGTTAGGCCCTCAATCTCAAAACCTGGGGAAGAGAAAAACGCGTGCAGTCAAAGTAGAGTCCTTCTAGGTTCATGAACCCTTTTCTCAGAAACATTTAAACACTGCTGAAGCATTAATTAAACGTTTACAAACTGATTACAGAGATACTAATTGGCAATCGCTCTTTTCCCAATGTACGCTGACTTCTTTCCATCTCCAGAAACATGCATGTGCAAGATTCAAATTGACACCACGATCTTATCCGTGTTGGAACTTGGGGTGGGCAGGTCATAAACATGATGCGGGCGTGGTTTAACTTGAATTTAGTGGGGCTTAAATCAGTGCTTGTTTTGCAGTCTGAAAATGACATGGATTGGTCAGAAATTGCAGGCGGCAGGGTGGTTGACTGGACCTGCACCTTTGCATTGTGAGCCAACATGTCTGGCAAAGGTGCAGGGTTTGATTCCGGCCCCGGCCTTCCTGTGTGGTTTTTGCGTGTTCTCGCCATACCTGCGTGGATTTTCTCTGTCCCTAGGTGTGAGTGGGAATATGAATGGTTGTTTGTCTATGTTGTGCCATGCGATATGATTGGCTGGCATTAAGTTTAGGGTGTATCCTGGCTAGTGCTTCAAGACAGCTGTGATCGAATGCAGATTTAAATTTGGTTTTTGATCACAATAACAAAAGATTCATTTATACAACATTGTTTGACATCCATACATGTTAAGTCTCACGATGTGGTCGGGAGACTCTTGGTTTTGATCACAATACTCACAAATATTTGTAAGGTGAAACAAAACAAAATGTAAAAAACAAAATACATTTTTATACTAATTGAATGTATAAACAATGAAAGCATTTTTGTGTTTTATTTACTTCTAAATTTACGCTTTTGTAACGCTCACATTATTTTCACACATTTCTGAAACTTAACTTTGACTTTAACATGTATCTACCTTGTCTTAGCTGTATGAAGGAATATTCATCACAACAGCAATAGAGATATTGACAGATATGTTTGTCTTCAATATAAAGTCATAACATTAATGTTTTGAATACCATTATCATTTATGAATGACCGGGTAAGTATGCAATAATTGTCATACTTGACACAAATTAGTATTGTTTTTATGACCAACGTGATTTTTGAAAATTATTTATTTTTACTTCCTCACTTCTTTCCCTACATAAAGTCAAACAATGTTGCATATGGTGCATGGAAGTGGCTGTGTGCCTGCGTGTGTGTGTGTGTGTGTGTGTGTGTGTGTGTGTGTGTGTGTGTGTGTGTGTGTGTGTGTGTGTGTGTGTGTGTGTGTGTGTGTGTGTGTGTGTGTGTGTGTGTGTGTGTGTGTGTGTGTGTGTGACGGAGTGACTATTTGATAATGTGAGAGGGACAGAGACATTGTTTTCCAACTGACCAGCCAAATTAGAAGTAAGCACATGAAAAACAACTTGAAAAACAAGAGGCAATTAGTGATGCAAAACAAGGCGTAAAAAATTCTAAAAGTGTGTTCCATAACACGTTTAGATAACACACAAACCGAAATCGAGACCAACTCAGGAAAATTCAATACAGTCTGCTGCAACGTGAGCTGGAGTCAAGCCAAGCAATCACAGAGAGGTCATCAGTCACACTCTGTGTGTAAAAGAATTATGAAGGGCTCTTTTTGCTTTCAAGTTTGCTGAGGGAGGGGCGGGTTCTCTGTGTGACTGGTCAATAACACAGCGTGACAAGTGAATACATTTTTAGGTACCAAATTAAAATGAAATTTTCATTTGAGTACGGATAATGACAACATGTACTGTACTCGTTTCAGGCTTGTACCTGAGTTTTCAACTCTCAATATTTGATTTTGGAAACATTATTCAAGCCCAATTCCAATTAAATTTGAATGTAGTGTTAAAAAGAAATAAGAAAATACAATGAGACGTAAATCATTCAAAATATTATAATGTTGAATAATTGAAGACAGGTACACTATCAAGGAAAGATATTTAATATTCAAAGAGATTGTTGTTCTAGCAACTAATTATTCACTCTGAATTTTATGGCCGAGCCCATTCCAAAAAAAAGATGGAGCATGTGGCAAAAAATTAAAATGTTGAGGAAAGCTCAGAAAACATCCCACCAGTGAACAGATTACCTGGAACGAGGTAGGTGCCATGATTAAAAAGGAGCTTTCCTGAATTGCTCTACCATTAAAAAGCAAAGATGGTATGAGCTTTTATTCTGTTTTTATTTATGTTCAACACAATTCAATAACTTCAATTCATTAATATCATGTGTACAAACCATAGCAGAAGCAATAGACATACATGTATGAGCTCAAAGACTTACCAAGTTCTTCAAGTGACGGCACAGCAAACTTGTCATCATGGTCTTCACTGATGGGTGTTGTGCAATTTTTGAGAACTTGTGTAGTGATCGTCTCTGCCGGAGAGTCCACAGCAACCATACAACTGATGAGAGCCTGGAAGCGCTTGTACGTGAGAGGAGGCTGACCGCCATTCACTTCTATGATCCTTTAGGGAATTAATTCAACAAAAGACGGCACATTAAACTCAAACCTGCATTAGCAGTTGGAAAGTGACTACACTTGTGTTTGACCACTCACTTGTCTAGATCATAGAGGGTGTGCGAAATCCGCACCATGACCTCAACCCCCGCCTCAGTCGCTAGCTTTTGAATAGCAGCATCCCGTTCCTTGCCAAAAGGCTCCGAGTCATATTCATAGGATAAATGAGTTATCTGCCATTCCTAAAGAGAAAATGAGATCATATCAAGAATACATTTGACACAAAACATGTCAAGGCTAACTGGAAATAAGAAGTGGTTTCATGAACTTGTTTCTGGAGCAATTTATTGTATGTTTCCATCTAACTTTCCAACTACCAGTACCCAGATGAGAATTTCAGATTGGTTTCTGCAAATGCATCCCCCCCAAAAAATATCAACCAAAAGACAGAAATTGCTGTCAGACAATACATTTTTAAAAAAGTGCGGAACAAATTTTTGTAAATGAGTGGGATATCAGTTAGTCAAGGAGAGCAATATGACTGCACTGATAGCAGACTCCTCAAAGAATACAAAAACTGCAAGGCATCCAAAGTATCATAGGTAGTCCCAATGAGCTCTCTAGTTTGTGGTACATGATAATTTTCAAGCAATGTTGAAGAAGTGGTCCTTGAAAAATGGAAACACTGGCAGAGATGTAGCGTGCTGCCTTTTGAAATTTCCCTTCTCCTAACTATTGTGAGAAATCATCAGTATTTTAAACAACAAAAGAGAAAAATATAATAGAAGATAATTTGAGCAAATGTGCTATTTTTCAACAGTGTATCAAACTGGGGATTATTCATTGCTCAAAAAGGTTGGTGACCTCATCTTAAATTACTTTGATTGTAAATTAATCGCTTGCGTGAAGATTTACAGTTTTCATCTTTTAAAACAATCTATGCAATGACAAATCAAGTCATTTTTTGCACATGTCGTCAACACTGGGGCTCGTCCGCTGTGCGCATGTGCACAATGTCAACATGCAGGTTATTTGAGTCGTATCAAACCACGCTACCCCAAAATATATACTTTTTCATTCAAAACGCTCCCTATCAACACATGTTATTAAATGGGCCTTAGGCCCAATATTCTCATCCCTGCTGATTACTCTTGATAGTTGTCTCATTAAGCAATTGGAATGTTTAGATATAAAACTAGTGAAGATCATTGTTGGTTTGGAAGTATGATTACATGGATTCATGCCAATATACACTTTGGATAGAATTCCCTGTTGGATGAAAAACATCTTATCTCTGCATTTCTCTTATCCTATTCTATTGTATCCTGACTCAGATGTGAAATAATTAAAAATGAAAAATAACAAATAATAAATAATATGATTACAAATGATAATTGTCGTCCACCTTACACTATCAAACCAACCTTGAATAGTCTGGGGAAGACATCTGTGGGCTGACCTCGAATGACAAAGAGGCGGGAATTGAGTTTACGCAGACTGGCATCTAAGTCCTCTAAGCAATGTAACAAAAACCTGCAAAATAATCAGACAGAATGTATGTCATATGAACTCAACAAGTCGATGTTTGTATTGCCCCTGTTGTTGGCAACGGTAATTTTACAACAAATTGTGGCATCATTTCTCGCAAACATGTTAAGTCTCACAATTTGGTCGGGAGACTCCCAATTTTGACCACAATACTCACAATACTCACTTTATAACGCTACGATTGACACAATAAAGACAGTTCATTTATAAGGTGAAACAAAAGAAAATGTAAAAAACAAAAAACATTTTTATACTAATTGAATGTATAAATAAACAATGAACGTATTGTCGTGTTTTAGTTACAATAATAATAATACATTTAATTTCTAAGCACCTTTCAAAACTCTCAAGAACACTTTACAGTCACAGGATTTTTTTGTGCGGGTGAGCTTCTTATTTGCACCTTTGTAACACTCACATTATTTGAACAAGCACCACAGAGTCGTGAGTACAAAAATCTCCCTTTTTATGATTTCTGAAACGTAACATATTTGTTGTCGCAGTAGAGATAGGTATGTCTCCAGCCTAAGTTTGCCACTCATCCCTTATGGTGTGTGTGTTAATTGTTTGTTGGGGGATGGATGGATGGATGGATGGATGGATGGATGGATGGATGGATGGATGGATGGATGGATGGATGGATGGATGGATGGGATTGATTGATGGGTTGGGATGGATTCCTCCTCGCATTCCCAATCAGCTGACACTAGCTCTAGAACACCGGAACACAATGCCGACGGGTGTGATAGAACATGGATGGATGAAATTAATGGTGCGAGTCACACACCCGGATAGACGTGGATTTTGAGTCTTGTGGGAGTTAGCTTGTGTAAGCCAGTAAAAACATAGTGACTGGGTCGAGAGATACGAGTTTGTTTCCTAACTACCGCCTCAGTGTCCCCGAGGAAGGCACCGAAGCCATACCATAAATAGAATATATAACTTTGTGATAATAAAGCGAACTAAAACAAAAGTTCGGTTGCATAAACCACTTGCAATCCTAAGAACGTTCCACGCATGCCCTCGGGTGGCTGAGCAAAAATGATTCCCAGGATGACAGCTACCACAGAGTGGTGAAATTGATCAGATGCTATATGCGATAAACGGTGGAATGGCAACTGTCCGATATCTGACAACAAAATGACCCAAGTTGTCTCGAATGAGGATGTTTGCAAACTTACCTCCACCTATTGATGCCCACGTTTGACGAACCTGCAAACCAAGGGTCCAGGATGTAGATGCAACGTAAACTGTGAGCCATCCGAATCGTGTCCCTTAAAGACGGGTTGTCGTGTAGCCTCAGTCCCTTTCGGAACCAGTGGATTGCGTTTGCCACCATAACAGCGCGCTGTCACGTATGTATATTATATACGGCGGAGGGTGGAGAGCGGCTGACAGTGAACGGACGACCAAATCTAACCTCCACAGCTCAACTGCCTATATGAAGCCGATATAAAGCAAGTCGTTGAATTGGCGAACGTAAAATGGCGCTCGCGTTTAAGTTAACTAAGCTCCATTAATTTCACCTCACATTTCATTCCCCGAAGCAGTGGTGGTCGCATGTGTGTGGACAGTCGAAAAGCACACCCTACGGAAAAAAAAACCTAAAACAAACCGTTTCCTGTTATTGGCAGCGCCATTGCACATAGAAATGTAATCCAGACGTACAATCCCATCAACCTTGCCAGTTTAGATCCGTGCATAAATCCTCCATTAAAAATGTAATGTTTTATATGGTTCCCCGAAGAAGACGTCGTCTAAAACAAGCCATGCACTTAATCTCGCGACCTATTTGTGAAAAAAGGATTGCGCGAAGCCGTCTGAAGAGCCATGCAAAGAGCTCCTTTCAATGTGTGTCAACATCTCACCCATTGGAATATTCAGGAGTAAACTGGCACTGTGATTGGTCGGTTAAGACCATTATACAACTCTTTCGTTGTCACGTTTCAGTCTTGTGCTTTTTGCGACCTGCTTTACGTTTATATATTTTCTTCGAGTGACTATTAAACATATGCAACGTTCACTTTGGGAGAATTTTGAGGGTTAAAAGAAAATTCCGGAGACCCCCGCGCAAAAAGAAATGCATAAAAGCGTTGTGAAAGGCAGCCAATCAAAAGGCTTGTGTTGATTTATGAGTTACACCCAAAGAAACCCGGATAAGCACATGTCGACCGCGCTGGCTCGGTTGGGGTGTTAGATTTGTCATCGGTGGTGCGCCGCTATTCATGTTCCTCAGTGACGTGCGGTGAGGTTCATGGCTGGTGAGGCACTGACGTCATCATAGTCAGATTTACAAACATATGAACTCTACAGAGTAGTTTATTCACCATTTGATTGGTAACAGTTAACGTATTTGGTTTAAAAGTTCATGTCAGCATTCTTTATATATACAAAAATTAAAAAAACGTTTTTATCGTGTTACCTTTTCTTGTAAATGAAGTCAATGCGCCGCTCCTTCTGAAGAAAGGCACCGATAACTTCTTTGTAGAAGCCTTCCTTATCTTTCTTCAGTTTTAAAAGTCTCTCTGTCTCAACGGAGATCACTGCCAGTGAAGAAAGTCGTCCTTGATCAGTCCTGTTCCGACTGTATGTTTTCAGTGCTGAGAATGACAATCTCGTCTACTTCTACAGCAACAAATGGGGCTGCCCCGATCTCCTTTTTAATGTCATTTCTAATGACATCACCAACTGCTTCAATTAAATCGTTCTGTATTCTGTTTCACAGGCTAGAAAATACAGTGGATGTCCCAAAATGACTCGCTAGCCTGTCATCTTTCTCAGCGATCACTGATGTTCATATACAGTAAAGTCTCGTTATATCGATATCGGATATATCGATAGTCCCGGTTATATCGATACTATTTCTATGCACGCACGGAGAAAATTACATGCAAACAGGGTCGGATATATCGATAGTCCCGGTTATATCGATATTTTTCGGACTCCCTTGAATATCGATATAACGAGACTTTACTGTACACTGTACAGTGACGTGCAGTCAGGGGAGGCAGGTGAGGCAGTGCCTCACCTGTCATCATGGAAAGCTGTCATGGAAATATCAAATGAAAAAATAAATTAAACAGTTATATGTATTTAGTGATTTGTACTTTAAAGTTCTTGTCCATTTAACTTCACCGTGTTAGGATTTTTTTCAAAATCGCTGAATTTTCACATTTACAGTTCAAATACTAAGTAGAGACGAGCGAGCGGTGAGGCAGCAGCCGGCTGAGCCTCACCATGGATTGCGCAATCACTATGCTTACTGAGCTGGCCTGCTCTGCAGTGAGACTGCATTGCTGTCCTTCTGCATATCGCTATTAAAGCGTTCAAACACGTTTAGTACATGAACTAAATTTCTACAGTTTAGCTGGTGTATATAATGTAGAGTCATTGTACATTATAAACACTGTACTACAGTGTGTTTATTTTGTTTTATTTTTATCAAATCGCTGTGCGTAGGTGAGGCAAACAGTTCTCCCGCCTCATGACAGGGGGCGCTTGTGATTCCAGAGATACTTCCAACTCCACGTCTGCAGAATAATAGAATTAGAGACAGAAAGCTACAGTAAACAGTTAGCGAGTAAAGTTTAACCCTGCAGTCATTTTTCCGTGTTGCTTGGCCTCACTTTCAGAATGGAGGATTACATATCTAAATTGAAAGAATTTTCTAAACTGGACTTTCAATCGAAGCAGGAGGTAATAATTAAAGGAAGACCAACACCGGAGCTAAAAGGTTTGCTTCAGACAACGGGACACAATAATCGCTCTTTTCAGGCGGACTGGTACACACGAAAAGGCTGGCTGTGTCGATGTCCAGCAAGAAACCGCCTTTTCTGCTTTTCCTGCCTTCTGTTCTCAACTTGTGACAATGTCTGGACTCAAATGGGATATTGCGACCTGAAAAATTTACAACGGAGCCTCATCAAAAATGAGCGAAGACTCAACATCAGCATCCACAATGCTAAGGTAAAGGAGAACCGGGAGATTTCAAAATATCTCATCAATACCACCTGCTTCCTTGCCAAACAACAGCTGGCATTTCGTGGAAATGATGAAAGTAAAGGCTCTGCTAATCGTGGCAACTATGTTGAACTATTACATGCTTTCGCTGAGAAAGATGACAGGCTAGCGAGTCATTTTGAGACATCCACTGTATTTTCTAGCCTGTGAAACAGAATACAGAACGATTTAATTGAAGCAGTTGTGATGTCATTATAAATGACATTAAAAAGGAGATCGGTGCAGCCCCATTTGTTGCTGTAGAAGTAGACGAGATTGTCATTCTCAGCACTGAAAACATACAGTCGGAACAGGACTGATCAAGGATGACTTTCTTCACTGGCAGTGATCTCCGTTGAGACAGAGAGACTTTTAAAACTGAAGAAAGAAAAGGAAGGCTTCTATAAAGAAGTTATCGATGCCTTTCTTCAGAAGGAGTGGCGCATGGACTTCATTTACAAGTAAAGGTAACACGATAAAAACGTTTTTTTAATTATTTTTTTCTATGCTACAGTTTGTATATATAAAGAATGCTGACATGAAATTTTAATCAAAATACGTTAACTGTTGCCAATCAAATGGTGAATAAACTACTCTGTAGAGTTCATATGTTTGTAAATCTGACTATGATGACGTCAGTGCCTCACCAGCCATGAACCTCACCAGCCATGAACCTCACCGCATGTCACTGACACTGTATGTATATGAACATGACTCATACTGTATATTATACAGTATGAAATTGTCATTAAATAACTCTGTTAACTGGGCTGCGGGTTCCTTTTGATTGCTAGTAAAAAATGAACATTATTATTTAATATTACTTTGGCCTATTTTTTCCCACATACTGTATAGTGACTGGCCGTCTGACATCGTGAATGTAAAGAGTTTGATGTTTCTCGTTATTTGTAGAATGGTAGTTGAAAGTTACTCTCAGGGAAGTGACACACAGATGTCTCGCAGAGCTTGATCGTGGTGTGGAGTCGAGCAAGTCGTACTGTGACACTCCGTCCGATGTTGAGCAGGTTTCTGGGAGATGTGTGTTTGTCTGAGTCCGAGATGATTCTAATCTTCTGTCCCGCAACGGCTGCGCCTTTATACCGTGGGAAATGTGTCAAGCTGAGATTCCCATCAAAGCCGCGGTGCGCACCAGTGCCGCCAGATGTCTCCCCTCCTGGATCCGAAGTCAGTGAAAGCGATGAAGGAAAAAAAACGAGCCGGACGCGCTCAGAAAAGCCGGTAGGAGGTGAGCCGTTCTGGGAAGTGCACACGTCTGCCGCTCCGGGTTGTTCAGTCACACGGAGAGGCCAGGCACGAAGAACGTCGATCACCGGACATGGGGGGTGTTGTTGGGGGGGAGGACGACATCGATCTTCGGGAGCGCGGCAACGTGTGCTTTACGATTGCCTGTTTGAGTTGGTCCATTGAGACTGTATGCTCGCGGCCTTTGATTTGAATCCGGAATGTCTTCTCACTGCGGGAGAGGACGGGATATGGGCCATCGTAAGGGGGCTAGAGGGGCTTGCCCACCCGAGCACACCACAGGAAGGCTTGCGTGCACGTTTGGAGTGCGGGATCCATGTGCGTCGGTTGGCACGATGTTCGCGGCGGCCGGGGCTGCTGAGCCAGCGCAAACTGCCAGAGGCGGGTGAGCAGATCATTGACGTCGACAGTCGTAGGGTCGGTCGGGTCGGGTCCGTGGAAGGACACACAGTCATGGATGTGGGGAAGAGGGTAGCGGTCGGGAACGGTGACGAAATTCAGCGCTCGGTAGTCACCGCAGGGATACCAGTCGCCCGCCTTCGCCTTGGGGACCATGTGCAGCGGGGAGGCCCATTTGCTGTCCGATGGACGTATAATACCGAGCTGAAGCAAATGGTTGAATTCGGCTTTAGCAATCCGTTGTTTCGCCGGGGCAAGGCGGCGAAAGCGTGGTCACAATCTGGTGAACAACGTCGGGGGCAGGTAGGGTCGTCCGACTGGGGTTGGTCAGGTCGGGGAATCGTCGCAGGAGCGTGAGGAATGAAGGACATGGGACGTGCGAGAGATGAAGAAGTGCAGGGTTGGCCGTCCTACCGTGCACGGACAGGCCGGTCGTCTCATCAGTCAACCTCTTCCTGTCGATGTTGACGGACAGGTCAAACTTGTGCAGGAAGTCCGCGCCAAGGATGGGGTGAGGGACATCGGCAATGGTGAAGATGAAAGGGAAGGAGCGACGTAGGCCCAAGTCAAGGTTCAGAAACCGTTGGCCATACGTCTTGATGGGGGTGCGGTTGGCAGCTTGCAGGGAACCAGCGTCAGGGTTCAGGCGCTCTGCAGGAGAAGGGGGAAGAACGCTGAAGTCAGCAGCCTAGTCCACCATGAATCATCTTCTCGATGTGCGGTCGCGGACATACATGATGCGGCTGGTTGTGGAGTCGCCAGGCAAGTGGGAAGCCGTGTTCACTCCGTGGCTGGGCCGTTTCCCGACTTCTTGCATGGTTCACGGCATCGTTTGGCCCGGTCGCCCCAATATTGGTGGTACCAGCACAGGTCAGGGTCCGTGCTTGATGGGTTCCGGTTGCGACTTGGGCTGCGCTCTCGAATGGAGCCGCGTCCGTGATTACGGCGGCATTCTTGACTGTGGCTGCATTCCCAAATTTCGGTTCGCAGGGCACGCATCTCGTCGATGAGCAGTTGGAGAGCATCAGTCGAGGGCCCTGGCGTCGGAGGACGCTGCATGGCAGAAATGGTGGGCTGCACTGCGCACACCTCCTTATCTTATCTTATGTTAGTTTAACTTAGTTTGGCTGAGTTTTTTTATCTCGTCTCGTCTTGTCTCGTCTTGTTTTATCTAATCAGATTTTATCTTATCTTAGCCTACTTTATTTTAGTTTACCTTAGTTAGGCTTAGTTTACCTTATTTTTGTGCATTTTATATGCATGTCTTATCTCGTCTTCTCTTCTCTTCTCTTCTCTTCTCTTCTCTTCTCTTCTCTTCTCTTCTCTTCTCTTCTCTTCTCTTCTCTTCTCTTCTCTTCTCTTCTCTTCTCTTCTCTTCTCTTCTCTTCTTTTTCTTATCTTATTTCATTTCATTTCATTTCGTTTCGTTTCGTTTTGTTTAGCTTAGTTTACCGTATTTTAGCTTAGTTTACCTTAGTTTGGCTTAGTTTGGCTTAGTTTATTTTATTTTATCTGGTCTGGTCTTATCTTGTCTTATCTTATCTTATCTTATCTTATCTTATCTTAGTTTACCTTTGTTTGTCTTAGCTTATCTTATTTTAGTTTATCTTATATGCATGTATGCCACAATGAATGCACCTTTCATACATGAGTAAAATACTCAAACATTTTATATCACCAGATATAATTTGAAAACGATGGAGGCACAAAAACACACCAAAAAGAACACAAAACGTCAGTAATTTAAAACTGACTTTACAGACTTATTAACTGTCTTTCAAATGTGAAAAATATCCCTGATCAGTTAATAAATTTGTCTCAAGGAATATGCAAGATATGGCATTTACAGACTATTTCGCAGATACTTGGAGGAGGAAATGGAAATAGATTAAAATAACATATACACTGTGATTTATCAAGATTGTGTCTGTTTTGAATTAAATCGTTCTGTATTCTGTTTCACAGGCTAGAAAATACAGTGGATGTCCCAAAATGACTCGCTAGCCTGTCATCTTTCTCAGCGATCACTGATGTTCATATACAGTAAAGTCTCGTTATATCGATATCGGATATATCGATAGTCCCGGTTATATCGATACTATTTTTATGCACGCACGGAGAAAATTACATGCAAACAGGGTCGGATATATCGATAGTCCCGGTTATATCGATATTTTTTCGGACTCCCTTGAATATCGATATAACGAGACTTTACTGTATTTGATATTCGCTGACACAAATTCCCAGCTGACAAATCAGCCCATTTCCAACGGCGCTTGGGCGCCATCTTCTGCTTTTTCTGGGTGCTACATTGCTGTCATTGACGGCTCGAATTGATATGGGAGGACTCCTATAATCAATTGCAAACATTTATGCTTTCCTCTTCAGAAGAACAAGAACAAGAAAACATCTTCTCCGAATCTGAAGCCATTGTTTTGATTCTCGAGCAAGGCAAGACGTCTTGGCGTGACGTCACGAACAGAGGGGTGGGACCTTCTGAAACTGACCATTTCCGGATTCATTTTGAAGTCATTTTTATTGGTGTTTTTCATTTAACTAAAAATATCAGCCTGCCTGATTTGGGTATTTTAGATGCTATAAAACGTTTTTCTGATGTCAGTGGGAAACAAAAACAAAAAATGGTGCCGGTTGTCCTTTAAATGTAGTATGTACAAACCTCATAGCACAGTAAGAACACTACAACCCAATTTATTAACTGTCTTTCAAATGTGAAAAATATCCCTGATCAGTTAATAAATTTGTCTCAAGGAATATGCAAGATATGGCATTTACAGACTATTTTGCAGATACTTGGAGGAGGAAATGGAAATAGATTAAAATAACATATACACTGTGATTTATCAAGATTGTGTCTGTTTTCAAGTTTCAATCGAAGGGGCAAAGTTAAAGAAATCAACATTTATTGAAAAATGGAATCACTTTCAACATTCAAAACATATTACACAACGAAATATTCAAGCTCAATAATACCTACTTGTGTTAAATTCCGCCAAATCATAGATGGTTTGTCCTGACCGCGCGCTCAACAAACTCCTCACTGACGCTCTCGCCTTCACGCGCTAACAATACACGTGTACCGTCGCCGAGCACACAAACATAGACTACCTGCAGTTGAAATTTGCATACTCGGCTCGGCAGCCAATCAGAAGCCTGCTTCTTTCTTCCGGACTTTCGCAAGCGTTACAAAGTCGTGCAATTGCATGTCATTTTCCAAAATAGATGCACAGAACCTCAAACTAGAAGAAAGATTCAAAAGAAACTAACAACATATGTGACGCTACAAAACGTAAATTTACATTAAACCGTGACTGTAAAGTGTACGTGAAACTTATGAAAGGGGCTTAGTGGCTCGTAGGAATCAATGCAAACGTTGCATTGTGCACCACCGTGAGAATCGACTACTGTAGCAAAATTTACAGCCATGCGCATTTGCCGTAAATTAAGCAAGGTAACATTTGTAGTTGGTGCATTCTTGATTTAAAAAAAAAACTTTATACTTTGTGACAATGTTTCTTAATGGGATTGGTCTCATTTTGCTTCAAGTTGGGAAAAATGGGGCAGGCAACTTTTCAGTTATCTGCCCTGTTGTTCGCTAGCTTTTTGTCATGAGTTTTAGATACTGTTTGTACTATAATTTGGGCAAGTTCGGCGGGCCGGATTGAAAAGCCTAACGGGCCGTATGTGGCCCGCGGGCCGTAGTTTGCCCCTGTCTGGCTTAGACTGAATATTTGACTGCCTTTTTAGTACTACTATAGGGAGAGTACATTTAATATAGCATCATTAATCAGCAATTAAACGTCTCCTTCAACAGCATTGTATCATATCAGAATCAGAATCCGAAAGCCTTTAATCGCCCCACAATGGGGACATTTGCAGTCCATAGCAGCAATTTGAGACGGGATGGGGGTGCGGGGTGAAAGGATAAAAAACAAGATATTGTAATATCTTGTCTAATATCTATTTTCTACTAACTTTGTGACTGCTTTATTTCTTGTATATGATAGATGTCCATGTTAAGCGCTTTGTTGCAGCTTCAGCTGTTGTGCGATATAAATCAATATGTATTGTATTGTAAATGTCATACTTAAGGGAACTTAATATGCTTCACTCAAGCACAGGCACGGTTGAGGACTTTCATAAGCAAAGCAAGATAGAAAACAAAAGTAGCTTACCAAAATGAACGTACATTGACAATATTTAAACACATTAACAGAAAACTTTAATACATTTCAGAGTAAAACAAAAAAAGCAAAGTAGGTTTCTAAAATTTCTTAAAAAAACACAAAAAATAACCTCTATCCATCCATCTTTTGCCGCTTATCCGGAGTCGGGTCGCGGGGGCAGCAGCTTCAGTGGGGAAGCCTCGACTTCCCTCTCCCCAGCCACTTCTTCTAGCTCGTCCCGGCGGATCCCGAGGCGTTCCCAGACCAGCTGGGAGACATAGTCTCTCCAGCGTGTCCGGGGTCATCCCCAGGGTCTCCTGCCAGTGGGGCATGCTCGAACACCTCACCAGGGAGGCGTCCAGGGGGCATCCTAATCAGATGCCCTAGCCACCTCATCTGGCTCCTCTCTATGTGGAGGAGAAGCGGCTCGACTCTGAGCCCCTCCCAGATGACCGAGCTTCTCACCTTATCTCTATAGGGAGAGCCCGGACACCCTACGGAGAAAGCTCATTTCGGCCGCTTGTATCCGGGATCTCGTTCTTTCGGTCACAACCCATCGCTCGTGACCATAGATGAGGGTTGGGATGTCGATCGACCGGTAAATTGAGAGCTTGGCTTTTTGGCTCAGCTCCTTCTTCACCACGACAGATCGGTACAAAGTTTGCATCACAGCAGACGCCGCACCGATCCACCTGTCGACCTCTCGCTCCCTCACACCCTCATTCGTGAACAAGACTCCCAGATATTTAAACTTCTGCACTCGATGCAAGATCTCCTCCCCGACCTGGAGAGAGCACTCCACCCTTTTCCGACTAAGAACCATTGTCTCAGATTTGGAGGTGCTGATTCTCATCCCAACCGCTTCACATCCGGCTGCGAAACGCTCCAGAGAGAGTTGGAGAGCTCTGCTTGAAGGCCCCAACAGTACCACATCATCTGCAAAAAGCAGAGATGCTATACCGAGGTAACAAAAACTGAACCCTTCAACGCTTTGGCTGCGCCTAGAAATTCTGTCCATTAAGGTTATGAACAGAATCGGTGACAACGGGCAGCCTTGGCAGAGCCCAACACTCACTGAAAACGATTCCGACTTACTGCCGACAATGCGAACCAGACTCTGACATCGGTCGTATATGGACCGAATGGCCCGTATCAGGCGCTCCTGTACCCCATACTCCCAAGGCACCCTCCACAGAACTCCACGAGGGACACGGTCAAACGCTTTCTCCAAATCCACAAAGCACATGTAGACTGGTTGGGCGAATTCCCATACACCCTCGAGGACCCTGCTAAGGGTGTAGAGCTGGTCCACTGTTGCACGGCCGGGACGAAAACCACACTGCTCCTCCCGAATCTGATGTTCGACTTCTTGACGGACCTGCCCCTCGAGAACCCCTGAATAGACCTTCCCAGGGAGGCTGAGGACTGTGATCCCTTTGTAGTTGGAACACACTCTCTGGTCCCCCTTTTTAAAAAGGGGGACCACCACCCCGGTCTGCCAATCCAGAGGCACTCTCCCCGATGACCATGCGATGTTGCAGATGCGTGTCAGCCAAGACAGCCCCACAACATCCAGAGCCTTTAGTAACTGCGGGCGGATCTCATCCACCCCCGGGGCCTTCCCGCCAACGAGGAGCTTTTTAACCACATCGGTGACTTCAACCACAGAGATCGGAGAGCCCCTCTCAGAGTCCCCAGACACTGCTTCCTACGAGGAAGGCATGTTGGTGGAGTCGAGGAGGTTCACACCGGTTCACAGCGTCCCGAGTCGAGGTCAGCAGCTCCCCATCCTCACTGTACACAGTGTTTGTGGTGCACTGCTTTCTCCTCCTGAGACGCCGGATGGTGGACCAGAATTGCCTCGAAGCGGTCCGGAAGTCGGCTTCCATGGCCTCACCAAACTCTTCCTAGCCCGAGTTTTTGCCTCGGCAACCACCGAGGCCGCATTCCGCTTGGCTAATCGATACCTGTCAGCTGTCTCAGGGGTCTCACAGGCCATATAGACCAGATAGGACTCCTTCTTCAGCTTGATGGCATCCCTTACTACTGGTGTCCACCAGCGAGTACGGTAGTTGCCACCATGACAGGCACTGTGTAAATAGGCAATCACATGTTAAACTTGGCTTTCCAAGCAGACTTGAAAGGGTTAATCCGATCAACCGGTGAGTGGGTGTGGCTGTGGAGATAAATGCTGTCTGAACCAGATGGCTCTTGTTAGACAAGGGAGACACACCGCCGGTGAGTTGCTTTTCACGTTCTACCTTTCTGTTGACTAAATCCTAAATAATGTCTAAGTAGTGATAGAAATGATTGTGAATGAGTTGCATTCATGTTCTGTGTTTCCATTCTTCCCAATCACGCCCCTCCAAGACTCACTGTCATTGCCCACATGAGCATTGAAATCACCCAGCAGAACAAGGGGGGAGTGCTCTCCAGCACACCCTCTAAGGTCTCCAAAAAGGATGGGTACACTGAACTGCTGTTGGTGCATATGCACAAACAACAGTCAGAACCCGTCCCCTCACCTGAAGGCGGAGGGAAGCAACACTTTCGTCTACCGGGGTGAATCCCAACGTACAGGCGGCAAGTCGGGGCGCAATAAGTATGCTGACACCTGCTCTACGCCTCTCACCGTGGGCAACTCCAGAGTGGAAGAGAGTTCAACTCCTCTGAAGAGGGCTGGTACCAGAACCCAGGCTGTGTATGGAGGCAAGCCCAACTATGTCTAGTCGGAACTTTTCGACCTCGTTCACCAGCTCAGGCTCCTTCCCTGCAAGAGAGGTGACGTTCCACGCGCCAAGAGCTAGCTTCTGCAGCCGAGGATCGGACCGCCAGGGTCCTCGCCTTTGGCTGCTGCCCAGCTCACAATGCACCCGACCCCTCTGGCCCCTCCCATGGGTGGTGAGCCCTTGAGAAGGGCGACTCACGTTTCCTCTTCGGGATGAGCCCGACCGGGCCCCATGCGTGTAGGGCCGGCCACCAGCCGCTCACCAACAAGCCCCATCTCCAGGCCTGGCTCCATAGAGGGGGCCCGGTGACCCGCGTCTGGGCAAGGGAAAACCAAATTTATGTTTGTGTTTTTCTTCATATGGGGTCTTTTGAGTTGTACTTTTTCTGGTCCCTCACCAAGGACCTGTTTGCCATGGGTGACCCTGCCAGGGGCATAAAGCCCCAGACAACTTAGCTCTTAGGATCATTGGGATACACAAACCCCTCCACCACGGTAAGGTGACGACTCACGGAGAGGAAAAAAAAACAATCTGAAGACCTAAATTAATTGAACCAGGATTTAAAAGGATTTGCACTTGAGCTGACTTCAATTGGAAGTTTATTTCATTTATGTGCAACACAACAGCTAAATTCTGTCACGATCTGGTTGGCGACAAAACGGGTGGCGCTGTCGTCACCGCCTGCACCTGCACAGGTGCTGATCGCCCGAGCCTTGGCGGACTGCCACGTTCGGATTGGCGACCACCGGGTAGCGCTGTCACCCTGCCTGCTGCCTCGCAGGTGCTTATCGTTACAATTAGTGACACTTAAAAGGACTCCCGGCACGACCTTCCGGTGTCGGGTCATTGTTTGTTGAATGCATTGTGCATTGTATGCTGCGCATGTGTTTGTTTCATCTTGGCAGACTTTTACTCTTGGTCTTTATTTTGATACTTTGTATTTTTCTGTTTGAATGATTTTGATATTTGAGATTCTGTTCCTGTTGACTTTATTTTAATACAATTTCTCAAATACAACCTGCTCCTCCCTCCTGCCTGCTTTTTGGGATCCACATCTGCCATCACCACCTTGCAAACCGTGACAAATTCAGGTTCAACATGATTACTTTGAACCCGCATAAATCCAAGACTACAGATCTCAGAGCCTGATATTTTCCATCATCATTTCTTTAATATACAATGGACCCAAACCATTCAGTAAATGATAAATTTTAGCAGATTTTAAAAATCTCTTGGTACAGCTAATTGAGATGCAGTGTACAGTAAATCCTTCGGCACAGGAGTAATTTATTCTATTTGTTCTGGTTAGTACCCAACCTGATGTGTTATGATCATGTTTTGCAGATATTTGATGCTGTTTAGAGGGAGTTCAGTTAGAAGACTGCTACAATAATCACATCTGCCGGAGATAAAGGCATGAAAATGGTTCTCTTAGTCTGCTTTCCTGATCTGTTTTACAAATAAATGTCATTCCATTAAACGTTTCTTGGTATTATTGTGTATACATACACTTGCATGAAATTATTCCCAGAAATTATGCAAGAAATTATTCACAAGCCATATTGCAGTTTTTAAATTAAATGTACAAGCAAGTTGAAGTCGAATCCAAACTAAACTGAGAAAGTATACTGTATACACTAAACAATTGAACTCACTGCTCAAATGAATTACCACCCTGTGGCTTTGGAGGTCACTGTTGTCTAGAAATGTTTTTATTCCGACCCGTTCATGCGAATTTTGCTGCAGACGCAATACAACACTGCAATTTATGAAATTATCATTTATCAAAACCTTAATTTTGCTTCAATGTATTTTTAAACCGAAAGTAATGTTTTCTTTATTGTACTAAAAGCATGCACGTTACAGTTTCGTACATGAGTTTTGGGGAACATTAAATATTCCCCAAAATAAAAACTCCAAATCATAATGAATGCAATAAATGGTGAATTGTGGTCGTTGTGTATGCTGGTTATAAATGTAAACATACAACGTGAGTTGTTTATACATGTTTATACATTTAGAGTTTATACATGTTACAAAACAAAGAATAAAGAATAGAACCTGAATGAAAGTAATCCTGTGCTTGACCTTGGAAATTATTGAGATCATCTCAGTTGGTTACCTGCACATCCACACACAGACACGATGATACATTGTGCCTGTAATATATTATTAATGGTCATGAATCATGTTACCACAGTAAGGGACCAGAAAAAGTCTATTTTAAAAGGCGTGATCTATCTCCGTCAAATTACCCCCGAGTGTTAAATGAAGATAAATACAATTAATTCAAATCAATGGATGCTAATTTATTTAAGATTTATTAGAATTTGGCAATCGTGCACATTTCAGTGCAAATGTGGTTCTGCCTACATTCACTTGAGACTGCAATGCTTAAGAGGGCGAAATCAATGTTGTGAACAGCATTAATTAATAAGATTCGCGAGGCGCCTTATTAGTGACTTTCTAATTGACATCTACGATTCATCCAATCAGAACGGACCATTGCTTAATATCGCGTGTCGATTGGCTGTCAGCTTTGCGCCTTGTCCCCGCCCCCAACTGTCAGGCACTGCGCTGGTCAAACCGTTTGACGGCTGGCGCATTGAGCTCTTACACTTTTAACTTTGTATGAAATCCTTGGACACCGTCCAACCGTTCACAAAATTTCATTTCATGTGCACGGCACGCGCGTATGTGCACTCATAGATGTTACCCACTTTTCATTTTCGCAATGAAGCACAATTATGGCAAGGAGTAGCAAGTCAGCAGCAACAGCGAGGACTCTGGAGGATTTGACTCTCGACTCGGGTTATGGTGGAACCGCCGACTCCTTCAGGTCTTCCAGTGCGTCGCTGTGCTGTTCGGAGGTGCATGGGGGGAACTGCTGGCAACTAACTGACTCCATGCACAGTCGAAACAACAGCCTGGACACTGTCAACACGGTCTTGGTCGAAGACGCCGAGATCCTGGAGTGCACCGGCCAGTGCGCTAAACTACCCGAGCTTGAGGATGTGCCGTGGAGCCTCGGGGAGGTGGCGAGAGCCCTGCAGAGGGACGAGAGAATGAGCGTGCCGAGACCACCGCAGGACGTCCTGCTCCGACTCTCCGCGCTGGCCAGCCGGGCCCTCGTTAGGGTCGCCAAGGAGGCGCAGCGCTTGAGTTTGCGCTACGCCAAATGCACCAAATACGAGATCCAAAGTGCCATAAAAATGGTTCTGTCGTGGGTCGTCTCCACGAACTGCATCTGCGCCGCCCTCTCCGCCCTGTCCTCGTACAACATGAGCACGGAGGAGGACAAGTTCGGCCGCGGCAAGTCCGTGCGCTGCGGGCTAGTCTTTAACGTGGGGAAATTCTTCAGGTGGATGGTCGATGGCAGGCTCGCGGTCAGGATTCACGAACACGCTTCCATATATTTGGCGGCGTGCATGGAGAGCCTCTTCCGAGAGATATACGAGCGAGTGCTGCGCAGTGCGCTGCTGGAGCGGGACAACAGTATGCCCAAGTTGAACGTGGAGAGCCTGGAGCAGGCCGTCGGCAGTGATGCTGAGCTTTGGGGGTCATTACAGCACTGGCAACACCTCATCTGTGGGAAGAACGCGAGTGGTAAGTAACGGCGGCGGGAGCACACTCAACTCTTGCCGTCTTAAAATCAAAGTCGTGCAAATTGTTGCGTTTGACAAGGCTTGATAAGCCACGAGTACGTGTGACAATGGAACCCTCAGAGGACAATTGAGTTTAAGTGTACACTGAACCACTGTGAGTCCTTGTACAGTTTGAGGCAATTATTTTTTTTCTCAGTTTTTAATGGTTTCGCCGGACGGGTGTTTTCAGCATGACGTCACAGGTAGTTCCAGGTGGTAATAGGCAAAGCTTTCTCCAGTAAGCAAAGCCTTTCATGACATTTTATTGAGGCAGACAAATCGAGAGAAAACAAAGCGCTTGGTGATTTTAGCATTATTTTCAATTGCTGTAATTGGAATGTGAGAAATGGCAGTGGAAAAAACGATCTCTCAAGTAAATGGCTTAAAGAGCATTTGCTGAGCATGAATTGCCACATTTGAGTTTGGTTGGAGCTGTTTCAGACAGCAAGGGTTCAGGTGACACGAAATGAGGGTCTGATGGAAGTACGAGTGGTTACTGTATTCCAAAATACGACGTGCTATTGAAGATGTTAGTATTCGGATATCCCACTGGAAGCTATTGAATAATTGAGTATTTTAATAAGATGAACTAAGTTTTTGCTCAAGAGCAATTATGGAATGTACAAGAAAAAAACAACACATTTAACTTAATGAATTACCATATTTTCCGGTGTATAAAGTGCCCCAAAAGCCTTCATTTTCTTCAAAAGATGACCATGCGCCTTATAATAATAATAATGATAATAATAATATATTTCATTTATAAGCGCCTTTCAAAACTTTCAAGGTCACTTTACAGTCACAGGATAGGTTATACACAGGTGTGCCTTATGAGTGAGGTAACATTGATCCACAATATGTCTCGCGACTACTGTCAGCAGCCACCAACTCCATTTTCCCCTGTAAAAGTTGTGCATAACCCCAGTCTCTAGTGTCACGCCTTATAATGTGGTATGCCTTATATTTGTACAACTTGTATATATTTAGACATTATTTTTGGATAACCTTTTTCATTCATTGAAGGTGGGCCTTATACTCCGGCACACCTTATATATGGAAAAAGTTCGAATATACTCCATTCATTGGGGGTGCGCATTATACTCCAGTGCATTTTATACACCGGAAAATACGGTACCAATTGTTTTTCATATGTACATCTATCTATCTATCTATCTATCTATCTATCTATCTATCTATCTATCTATCTATCTATCTATCTATCTATCTATCTATCTATCTATCTATCTATCTATCTGTCTGTCTGTCTGTCTGTCTGTCTGTCTGTCTGTCTGTCTGTCTGTCTGTCTGTCTGTCTGTCTGTCTGTCTGTCTGTCTGTCTGTCTGTCTGTCTGTCTGTCTGTCTGTCTGTCCGTCTGTCGGTCCGTCCGTTGGTCGGTCCGTCATCCCCCGCAAATCCTGCAAACCTAATGATGTTTTAAATGGATGTTTTAAATATAACAAAAGGGTTGCCGTAAAAATATCATAAAAACAGTTATTTTCTGACCTCAGACTTATTAAAATACCATACCCATTTTTGTTAATCTTCAAAATTCGTAAATACTGTGAGAGCTTCATCGTCTCCCATTTTTTTTTTTTTTTTTTTTTTTTTTTTTTTTTTTTTTTTTTATTAATTCAAATGGCATGCAAACATACAAAGTAATAGAAACAAACAAACAACACTGCAAACAAAACACAACAAAAGTAAACAAAACCATTGGCTTTGAATAGCTTGTGGAGCTTCTAAAAGTACATCTGAGGTGCGTCTCAGCAAATCTTTCTGCATACTTGATATTTTCCAAATAGTTGGCAACATACATTAGGTGACATAATCGCGTATGAGACAGTACCTGATCGCACAGGAAATAGAAGTTCCTGACAGATAATCATTTTACAAGAAGAAAGAAGAGGAGAGAAGAACAAAATAGAAGAGAGAGAGAGCGGGGGAAGGGGGGTGCCAGGGGTTTTAACATTCCATCGAGTCTGCACAACATAGTGAAATTGACAAAAGAAAGAGAGGGGGGGGGACACCAGATGATTTCGGCAAGCACATCATCCTATGCCATATTTCATCAACAAATCATGTGTTTTGATAGCATTTGGGTCGGCAGATGGTTGAATTGTTTTCTGATATAGTTTCATTTCATTTTGAAATATTACAAATAGTGGTTTCCTCCCACAAAATTTAGATTTATGAATATGATGTTTGGCAAGAAAAACTAATAAATTAATAATAAAATATTTATCGTTGGTCTTGTTGTAATATCCAAACAGCATGTCTTTGTAATGAAATATGAACAGAGAAGTGACTTTACATTGAACGTATTTGACAAAGTGTTTCCAGAAGCGAGTAGTTTCGGGACAAGCCCAGAAGAGGTGAGTTGCAGTTTCAGGCTCAGCTTCACAAAATGTACATGATATATCCTGTAAGGACCGTATCTTATGTTTAACAGGATAGCAACGGTGCAAAAGTTTGTATGTTATTTCTCTTTGTTTGTTGGTGATGAAAAATTTATATGGGAGGGTCCAAACCTTTTCCCATGGAATATTTGGGACATACGTTCTCCAGTGATGAACAACGTAGGGAACCGTCACAAAGGATTTTTGAAACAAATGTCGAATTGCACGGTTCCGATTTCGAGCAATTGATGAGAAACAGAGTTTCCCCAGGGCAGTTTCTGTCACTGGAATTGGCGGTGGTCTGTCGGGAGTAGCGGAGTGACCCTTGAACAGGCTTATGATACCACTTGGGATGGCATCCATAACGATGGCAAAGTCCTTAGGGGTCACAGGGATTTGATGCGTATTGAGAAACTCAGCATAGTTCATTAAAATATTGTTTGTGTTAAAAAGTTGCTTTACATAAATGATACCCCAGTCAATCCATCTCGACAAAAACAGTGATTTGTTTTTGTACAAAATATGACAGTTATTCCAGATCATACATGAATGCGGAGAGAAAGAATGGTTATACATTAGGCACCAGGCTAATAAAACTTGTTTATGAAATTTTGATAGGTTAACAGGCAATTTTTCAACCTTATAATTACATTTCAGCAAGAAAGACAGACCACCAAGTCGGGAAAACATGGATTTTGGAATGAAATTCCAGATTGCATCAGGGCTACACAGATAATTACGCAGCCAGTTAATCTTAAACGTATAGTTTAGAGAAGTAAAGTCCAAAAAATCTAGGCCTCCCTCCTTTACCGTCCTGGATATGACTGAGTTTCTTATATAATGAGTTTTATTTTTCCATACAAAGTTATACATTATTTTGTCCATTGTCTTACATGTGCTTGGATCCACATTTAAAGCCATTGTAGGATATACAAACCGAGAGATTCCCTCACTTTTTGCTAGCAGTATTCTTCCGTTTAGTGATAGATCCCTTTGTAACCAGTGATTAAAGCGCTTCTTGGTTTTATCAATTATTGGATCGAGGTTCAAATGACAACGCTCTTCGTCGTCTTTGGCTATGACAACACCTAGGTACGTCACTTGATTTTTAACAGGTATGTTGTATAGCATAGATTCATTACATGATTTCACAGCTAACAACTCACATTTATTTATATTAAGCGAAAGACCTGACGCTTTGGAAAACTCTTTAACCAGAGCTATGGCCCTTGGAATTTGCTCAGGATTTTTCAGGAAGAGTGTGGTGTCATCTGCCACCTGGCTAATCACAACCTGCCTTCCCGCTACTTCAATCCCTTGGACCTCGCTTTCAGTGACCAACAGTGATAAAATTTGTGCTGAAAGTAAGAATAAATAGGGAGAAATGGGACAACCTTGACGGATGCCACGGGAGACGTTGAAGCGAGGGGACGTACCATATTTAAGCAGTATTGAGGAGTTGCAGTTGGTGTACAGTGTCTTAACAGCCTGAGTAAAGTAGTTTCCAAAACCAAACTTATTAAGTGATTGAAAAATAAAACGGTGTTCCAAGGTGTCAAAGGCTTTGTAAAAATCGAGAAATAAAATAAAACTATTGTGGTTAATAAGTTCCTGATAATCAAGAATATCCAATACAAGACGAACATTATTGGCAATGTGTCTTTTACTCAAGAAGCCTGACTGTGTTTCACTAATTATATGCGGTAAGGATTTTCTAATTCGGTTTGCAAGAATGGAGGCCAAAATTTTATAGTCTGTATTTAATAGGCAGATAGGGCGCCAGTTTTCAAGAGATGATGTGTCTTTTTTTGGTTTTGGAATGAGAGATATAAGACCTTGAGAGAGTGAACAGGGGAGGGAGCCTTTTGAGATGCTTTCAGAAAAAACATTGAGCAGAAAAGGAGCCAAAGGTTCAGAGAAGGTTTTATACAATTCTGAAGTAAGCCCGTCGTTTCCAGGAGATTTATTCATCTTGAGCTGCTTAATTGCATCCTGCACTTCAATTAGATTAATTGGTTGATCACATCGTTTTTTCTCATTAATGCTAATAGTTTTATTGGACGTAATGGACTCTAAAATTGACACTGGCTCTGCTTGCATATGGTTGGAAGTATATAGGTTACCATAGAATTTTGAGCAGAAAGAGGAGATTTTGTGGTAGTCTGAAACAATTTTGTTATCAATTTTTAATGTGTCAATGGTTTGCTTTTTAGATTTAGATTTTTCCAAGTTAAAAAAGTACGATGAGCATTTTTCCCCTTCTTCCAGCCAACGCCTCCTGGATCTGATGAATGCGCCCTCTGCTTTTCGTCTATATATATCATCAAGTTTATTTTGGTAGTCTGCTAACTTGGCGTGATCATCCTCAGATAGGGTTGCTGATTGACTGGAAAGAGACATTATTTGAGCACATAAATCATCCTCTTCCGCTCCTCTGTGTTTCGCTAAATTGCTGCTATATTTCCTCATATATTTACCAATTTCGTATTTTAGAAGTTCCCATTGGAGGCTGAAAGATTTTTGAAGAAGAGCTGTGTCCCAATGAGATTTTATTAACCTGTTTATATTTTCCTTTACTTCATCATGGGCTAACAGACTATTGTTCAGCTTCCAACATAAAGCCTTAGGAATATTCATAACTGGTGTCAAGGTTACCTTAAGCGTAATTATTTTATGATCAGACAGTGGTGCTGGGTGGTAGTCTACTTCAACGAGGTCCGCAGCGATTGTTTTAGATATCAACCAGTAATCCAGTCTAGACTGTTTTGAAAGGTCCTTAGAGTGCCAAGTATATGTTTTTAGAGAGGGAAACTTTTCTCTGAAAACATCATATAGGTTGTATTTCTCCATGAAGGTGATGAGGTATAGATTGGAGACTGCTTGGCTTGGTGGTGGAAGTCGATCTAGTTTGTTATTCATAACTACATTAAAATCACCACCCAAAATTAAATAGGCAGTTGGATATTTGTTTAACCAGTACTCGACTTTTTTATCAATTTCTTCTAACAATAATATATTTTTAGGGCGTGAATTGTACCCATATATATTAATCATGATAACATTTTTATCAGAGATTGCCAACATAAGTATGATATAGTGACCTTCTGGGTCACTGTCATGACCAATAATTTCCCCAGAGAAATTTTCTTTTAGAACTGTGACACCGGCTGCTTTTTCCGACCTGTGTGCTCCCCATAAATCTCTTCCCCATTGACTTTTCCAGAGACTGACGTCATTTGTTGTACTATGAGTTTCTTGTAAAAACAAGAAATCACACTTAAATTTTCTGAGAAACAAAAATACAGCTTTGCGTTTCAAGGAGTTCCTCAAACCCCTGGCATTTAAGGAGAGAAGGGAAAGGGACATAGGGATGAGAACAGTAGAAAATAGACAAGGAAAATAGAAGAAGTGAAAGATTAAGCTAGGAAAAGTAAAATATAAAAGAAATTACAATATTTTTTAATAAGAACTAAATATAGAAAACTCAAACAGCAATCCACGGGATCACTTCAAAAACAAAGTGTTCACACCAAAGATTTGGTGAAGCACAGTCTCTATTGAAAAAGAAATAGAGACTAAGGACTGCTGAATAACCAAAAGTAGTACATTTAAACATAATAAGCCCATAATGTATGATGTGTAACATAACGTGTAGAATATTAAATTTCTATTTCGAGAGCAACTGCTTTATTCATTATTTATTTATTATTCTTTTAATACTATTAGCTTAACAGCCTGGTAAATCAAAAATTATTTACAGGTATTGGAGAATACTTAGAGGTTAAGTCAGTCAGAACCTCCTAAATATCAGGGAGGGAAGATCTCAACCCCATCCACAAAGGCACGGCCTCCCACAAAATGGGCCTGCTTATGTTCCTTTCTGGCCTTGTCCACTTGGGGCCACAACAGACGCCTCCTCTCACGTACCTCTGGTGGGAAGTCAAGGGATAGCCGAAGACCTTTAGCCTGGAGGAAGGAGTTACCCGCTTTCGCTGCTGCCCAGATGGCTTCTTTGTGGATCCTGAAGGCAAACTGGATCATTATAGGGCGACTCCTGGAGCTGTCTGGGCGTCTCGGGCCGAGGCGATGGATGGTGTCCACCACACCAGGGATCTTGTCCTTGGCCTCAGGCAGCACACCCTGAAGCACTTGTATGGTCTCCTGGCGAATATTTTGCTGGTTGCTTTCTTCCAGTCCATGGAGGATAAGATTCCAACGTCGATGATAGGTCTCCCACTTGGAAATGCGGTTTATCATGTCTTTGTTTAAACTGCGTGGGTGAGACTCCAGTTTTCCCAATCTATCCTTTATTGCAACCGTCTCTGCGTGCATCTGGTCCAGAGAAACTTTCAAGCCATTTATTTGTTTCGTATTTTCTTTACTCTCTGTTTGTACTTTTGCAATAGTCACTGAGTTCATCTTAATCATAGCCTCTAGGGCATCAGCTCTTGTGTTCATTAGTTGCCGCAGAGACTCAAATTCAGCGAGCAGAATTGCCATGAGGTCTTGGGGAACTGGACCTCGGATATTGCGAGCTATTTTAGCTGCTGGTGAAGTCGGGGAGGAAACTGTCGTAGAGGTAGTCGCAGGAGAGAGTGGAAGCGGAGGGAACGAATCTCCCACCACACTCCCATTGGAAGCCGCAGTAGGTTCCCCCCCCAGGTAATCGTGCATATTACCAACAATCATGGCGTGACTTTCTTTTGGACGACATACAGGAGGCAAAGAAACAGTATTTTCACTTTCACATCCTGTAGTAGCAGCATTAAGGGGTACAGGGCTGACGTTAGCTTTGGTGTTAGCATCGGTAGCCCTGCCTTTTCTCTTAGTCATTGTAGATTTTATCTGTTCACAGATCAAGCAGAGACGATTAAATGTTATCTTGCAGTTGCTCACATGTATTCAGGGCTCATTTGCTGTTCAGCAGTCCTAATGAAAGGAAGCACTCAAGAGTGCATGTCCTCCTCCGTCGCACGTTGCGCGCCGCCTTCATCGTCTCCCATGAAATTCTTGCATATGTGTGACGGGTGTCACAACAGTGACTGTCTTCATCTCCACGATGCTGCTGTATTAATGAAGACGAGACGCGTGGATGTGTCTTTTTATTTCTTTTATTTCTGCAACACAGTATGGCAGAAGGGATGGGTGAAGTCGCATGGGTTTCGTCTTGTGATTAACCTGAATCTCCTCGAGATTGTTCTCAAATGCAAAACATTGTCGATAACAAAACAGAATTAACAACGTGTGATCGTATAGTGGTTATTTACAGAAAAAGAGAATACAACACAAGTTCACTGTTATTTACAAGATGTCCCTGAACGCATCATGGGCGGAGACTCAGCAGAACACGCGGTGCGCTTGTAATGGCTGGCGCACAGTTCAACCAGCCACGGACACTCACGGGCAAATGAGACACGACACAAGAAACTAAATATTGTTCAATAAAAACGAAATGAAACAATTATTACCTGCAACACAGTATGGCAGAAGGGATGGGTGAAGTCGCATGGGTTTCGTCTTGTGATTAACTGCGCAATAGAAAAGCACTATGAAGCTAAGTTCCACTCGACAAAACGTGAAGTAAATAATGACTCAAAAAGTAATCTGGACTCGAAATGAATAAGGGAACTAATTAGATAACACTAGACAGTACAAAAGGGGAAACAAAATAAGATATTGTCATGAAAATGCGCGTTAATCAAGACCAACAGAAAATTGCGACTCACCCTGAATCTCCTCGAGATTGTTCTGGAAACTATGGGCGGGACATAGTGCCACACTGTGCGCCGTTGCGTCACTTCCTTCATAATTTAATAATCTAAGTGCACAACTCCGTTACATACACCCCCCTTAAATTATGCAGAAGTGAGGCAACATACACACGGAAGACAACAGAAAGACCAACAGGCACAATAGACAAGGTTATCGGGCAAGGATGTACGAGGAAGTCAATCATAGGAATTCTTCTTTCAGAAGTGTGAAGGAATAGGGTGGTTCAAAACCCATCCTATCACAGACTAGTAGAAATGCCATTTACATTTCACAAAACAGCACATAACTACACCCGTTACTGAGAAGCCATAAAGATAATGGCGACAATTGGCACACAGCACAAACCCCAAAAAAAAATCAAATGGTCATATTAAACCCACATTAATGTTGGCATCCCGACTCTCTGATAGGACATTTCACATATCAGCCTGTCAGGGGGTTTAACTGTCCTACCACATCTCGTGAAATTGATGGGGCCCTGTGTGTCTTGTGGTTGTGTGCAAATTACCGCCTCAAGTTCAGTCTCATCTGGGGGTGAGTCAGGGGTCGAGCGTGCTATGTCAAACACCGGGTCTGTGGAAAGTTCAGTCTGTGTGTGGATATCATGGCCTGCTGACAGACTTCTCTCACTGACATCCCCTCGACATGCATCGGCGGAATCATGCTCTGAAGAGAAGTGCTCATGTTCCTCTGTCTGAGCTGGAGACTGCATGACCCAGTTCTCAGTGCGCAGCTGAGTGTCCTCCTGATCATCAGGGACTGAGCTTTTGTCACTCCCACAATGTGCGTCCATCTCTGACCCCTCTGAACACGAACCAGGCTCCACCTGCCCCGAGAATGTCAAGAAGTCAACCGGGAGCAGTAAGTTCCTGTGTACGACCTTCTCTCTGCCTGTGGCATCATCTCGGATCCTGTACACATTGATCAACGGCTTCACAGACACCACGTCATAAGGGGTTGACTCCCAACGATCCGCAACCTTCCGCTTGCCCTTCTCGCCTCGATTGGCTAGTAGCACCTTGTCACCAACAGCCAATGGCGACCCCTTGACTTTGCGGTTGTAGATCTGGGCGTGGCGGGTCTGTTCCTTGGCTGCATGCTGTTGAGCAATTTGCACGGCTTCAGAAAGGTCTCTCTTCAAGGTGCTCACAAACTCATTGTGACTGACAACATTGGCGTTCTCCAAGACATGATGGAACATGATGTCAATGGGCAAGCGAGGGACACGTCCAAACATCAAATAGAATGGCGCAAAGCCCGTCGTCTCATGTACTGTGCAGTTGTAGCAGAAAGTCAACATATTCAACATTTGTGGCCATTTAGACCTAGACTTTGGGGGAAGTGTTCTGATCATCCCTCCAAGGGTCCGGTTGAATCTTTCTGCGATGCCATTACCCATGGGATGATACGGTGTTGTGTGGGACTTATGCACCCCTGCCATCTCAAGAAGATCCTTGATGAGTCTACTCTCAAAGTTGGCTCCCTGATCCGAATGGATCCTTTTGGGGAACCCATAAATGCAGAAGAACTTGTCCCACAGGCAGCGGGCAACATGCTTTGCTGATTGGTTCCTGCAGGGGAAGGCGAGAGCCAACTTTGAGAAGTGGTCGGTGACGACGAGGACATCGGTGGTTTTCTTGTCGCCGGACTCTGCTGTCCAAAAATCAATGCATACCAGTTCCATTGGAGCCGAAGTGCGGATGTTCTCCAGGGGTGCCCGGGCGTCTGGCTCGGGAGTCTTACCCAAGATGCACCTCTGGCACTGCCTTACATGTTTTGTAATGTCTTTCTCCATCCCTGTCCAAAAGAACCGTTCACTAGCCAAGGAGAGTGTCCGAGAACAGCCCTGATGACCAGCCGCGTCATGCACACCATGTAGGACTTGGTGTTTCAGAGACCCAGGTATGACGAACTGAAAGACTCTTCTGTTCATGTGGCGATCTTTCCTTACTCTGTAAAGAGTCCCGTCACGAACTTTCAGCTTCTTCCAGTGCCTCAGCAACAAAAGAACACAGCTCGTCTCAGCTGCTCTTTCATGTTTGGTAGGTCTCATATGTCGCTGCACATAGAACATGACTCGGCTGACTGTTGAATCTTGGTGCTGCAGGTCACGTAACTGACTATGGGGAATGACAATGGAAGGGTCTTCTTCAGGTAGCTGTAGTGACAATGGGGTTGCTCCAGGGAGTCGAGAGGTCCCGCCAGTCTGATGGACGTCTAAAACTGCAGACACCTCCTGCGCATCAATTGCACTTCCAGAAGACTGATCAGGAGCTTCTCCCTGGGAAACTTCTCCATCATGATCACCAGCCATGTGGACAGCCTGACAGTTGGTGGTGAAACGGAAAGCATCCTGTACAGTCTCATTCACGACCCCTTGGACTCCATTGAGTAGGTATTGGTAGGGTTCTTTCACCAGGCGATGGCTCACGCAAGACTGAACGAAGGGTTCTCGACTCAGTGCATCAGCCACTATGTTCTTGGGCCCTGGGACGTACTTCAAGTCAAAGTCATATGCTGCCAGCTTCGACACCCACCTCTGCTCGCAGGCATCTAGTTTGGGCTTCGTCAGGATATATGTCAAGGGGTTGTTGTCAGACCATGCAGTAAAATGTCTGCCTTTTAGCCAGTGGGAAAACTTGTCACATACGGCCCACTTTAAAGCAAGAAATTCGAGCCGATGTGCAGGGTAGTTCAATTGGGCTCGTGACAGCGTTTTACTTGCAAATGCCACTGGTCTCGCAACCTTGTCATCAGGCTGAAGCTGGGAGAGGACAGCTCCAATGCCGTCAAACGATGCATCGACTGCCAGGATGAAAGGTTTCTCAAAGTCAGGGTGGGCCAACGTTACACTGTTTGACAGATCGTGTTTCAGAGTCTCGAAGGCAGTTTGACATTCAGTGGTCCAGTCCGCCGGTGTCAACTTCACATGACTTGATGCATCCGATGTGGGTTTCGACCTGCGTCTGGCCTTACCACGGGTTTTCTGGCCTGAAAGGAGCTTGAAAAGGGGCTTGGCCTTGATGGAGCAGTCCTCAATGAAGTGCTGATAATACAACACCATTCCCAAGAAAGATCTAATTTTCTTCTGCGAGGGAGTGAGGCCATCACTGTCCATTAGGTCTGGTACCTGTACACTGTTTATCGCTTCCACCTTTTCAGGGTCTGTCCGTACCCCTGACTCTGAGACAACATGGCCAAGGAACTTCACAGATCTCCGAAGAAAGTGACACTTCTTCGGAGCAAGCCTCAGATTATGGTTCTTCAAGCGGGAGAAAACCATCTCCAATCGCTCAAGCGCAATCTCTTCTGTCGGACCAAAGACCATGAGATCGTCAAGATAGCACAGGAGGCTGGTGAAGTTCTTGTCCCCGAAAATGGAAAGCATCATCCGCATGAATGTAGCCGGGCTGTTCGAAAGGCCTTGTGGCATCCGGTTATATTCATGTAGGCCAAATGGGGACGAGAAGGCGGTGTACTTCTTATGGTCCTCAAACAGGGGCACATTATAAAATCCCGAGGTGAGGTCCATGGTGGAGAAGAAGACATTTCCTCCAAGTGCGGCAAGAGCGTCAGCCTGATGGGGCAATGGGTGAGCATCGCGCTGTGTCCTCGCATTTAGCCATCTGAAATCCGTGCAGATGCGCAACTCCCCATTCTTCTTCCACACTAAGACCAATAGAGATGCATATTCACTCGTGGATTTCCGAATAATGCCTTTTTCTTCCATCTCATTGAGAGTCATTCTCAGCTTTTCATATTGACTTGGTGGCACTCTTCGATAAGGCAGGCGGAATGGTCTCTCATCCACGAGGTGTATCTTGTGCACAAATTCAGAGGCCTCTCCACAGTCCATCCTGTTCCGTGAAAATACTGCTTCATATCTCTCAATGAGTTGGAAAAGTCTGTCCCTCCACGTATCGGAGACAGCACATGCATCCAAGTCCAGATCATGTAGTCCAAGCTTGTCCAGTGCTATTTTGATGTCTTCTTTGGACCTTGGCCTTGCGGTGGCATTCTGAACAGATTGGGACATAATTTGGATGTTGTCAGGTTCAGACAAGTCTTCTGTCGCAATGCAGGGAAATACATCTGCCAGCTTTGTGTTTCTTCTCAACACCACTTTTTCAGTCGAGGGGTTGATGACCCTCACTGGCAGCCATCCATCGCCCCACATCGGTGTGATAATCCGGCCAACCAGAATCTTCCTGGATCTGCACCTTGCTTGAGTTGGTTCAACTATGACCGTGCTGCCAACTGACATTGGTGCGCAGGCGGGAAGCTTAGCCCAAACAAGATGTTCACTCTCTGGTTGCAACATCACACATTGCTGCAACTTCAGCGTGCCAACTTTGTCAGGAATCGTTCCACCCCTCCATTTCTCTGTGTTGGAAAGCAGTGAGAAAAAGTGGTGAGAGTCATCATCAATCGAAGTACCGGGCTCTGACATGAGCCGCCAATAGCCTTCAGTCTTCCGCATCAGGTGAAGGATTTTCTTAATGGCATTGCTGCCAAGAATTATGTCGTCGGTTTGTCCAGGCACCACAAACATGGGCACAGCTAGCTTGCAATTGTACACGACTATTTCCAAATCACATATGGCCGAAGGCGTCACCTGATGACCACCACATCCTACAATGACAACGTCATCTGCAGAGTAACGTTTGATGTTAGGGTTGCACACTAACAATCGTGCCATAGCCGACTCACTCAATGTGCAACCAGTAGAGCCGCTGTCAATCATTGCGGTCAGGGAAATGCCTGCGACAGTGGCAGTGGTGTAGAACAAGCTATCTGACTTCAGGACCTTGTGTGTGCCTTGGAAGATAACAGTCTTCTCCGTGGGGGACACTGGAAGTGAGGGACTCTAATATCGAATCAAGATCATCTGTCGAACTGTTGGGAGGGTCATGAACTTCATCCGCATCATACTCCCTTGGATGCGGAGACATTAGTTTCCCGACAGTAGTGATCTTGTGGGCTGCACTTGTGTGGGGCAGTTGCGTCTGGAGTGATCAGGTGAAAAGCACAGAAAACAAAGTCTTTTTTCGCGGCAGTGAATAAGCGCAGAATGGTCAGCGCTAGCACAGACAGCACATGGTAGCTTATTCAAACCGTCCACCATTGGAAGCCTTGACTTGCGTCTACCAGAGGCAGAGGGATTGTTAGCTCCTTGCAGCAAAACTCTTTCCAGCATGGAAATGACACGCTCAAGATTTGCGGAGTCGGGTGGCCTGGCTGAGTGGGATATTTTATCGTTGTCCTGACATGCTGTATTCTGAAGCATTTCACTTTTATTTACATGAATGGGTTGACTGTTCGCCGCAGCTGGAGTGGCAGTCCTGGGACTCATTTCTGTCTGGTACTCATCCAGGATGGCTTGGACCTCAACTGCCGACCATTTATCCACTGTTTTTGACCTAAATGTCATGGAAAGATCTTTGGATGGACAATTTTTAATAAACATCCGTGTTACGTCGAGGGAAGAACAGTCGAAATCTCTGCCCTGTTCTTTGAGACGATTGGTGGCAACTTCAGCTGCATTGTTAAGCCTCAACCAGTAGTCATATGGGGCCTCCTTATCCCTGGGCAGCGTGGTGTAAAAGTCTGCTAGAGGGAGAGGTGAACAAGGGGCAGTAGAAAAATGCTTGCGAAGAAGGCTATAGATGGCATTTGGGTTCTGGGTTACATCAACTCCACTGTTTCTTGTGCTAACCTTGACAACATCTTTAGCTCTACCGCTGATGTTCATGAGGATTTCCTCTGCCTGATGCTCAGGAGCTACTTTTGCTCTCCTTATGTAGTTCCTCATTAGGTCTTCCCACTCATCTACATTCATTTGATCAGTGTGGTCACCCTTGAAAGTCGGGGGTTCGCGAACTTTCCTGTGCGGTAGTATCAGAACTTGTGATGAGTCAAGACTTTGTGTTGTTGTGTCAATGGGCGTGTCATGTAGGAATGAGGTGTTATGCATGGGGACGTTATGTGTTGGGCTGAGATGTGCAACAATGCTGTCTGCCAGCTGCTGGCCAATGTGTCTAATTATGTCGCTCATCTGACCAACTACGTCAGGTGACTGAGGTAAGGGATCTGTCACTGGTGTGTCAGGAGTCTGTGCGCTCGTCTGAGATGTACTACACCGGGTCTGGGAAGGAACTCTGTCCCCACTAACATAAGTGGCCTCAGCTAGAACCTGCCCATTCCCCTCTACTACATCACTCTGGATGGGACTCCACACCTGTAACATGGTCGGGATGCCTCTACCTCTACCAATACACTTATTAAAAGGTGTGCTAAATGTCCCTTGGAAGGAGCTCATTCTCAAACTTCACAAAAAAAACTTACAGGAAAAAAAAGAAGCACAACAATTGCAAAACAGCAGCTCAGACAATCAACACACAATTTAAAGAACGGGGTCGACACACCGTCCACCGAGTGATGGGATGAAGACACTGTGCAGCATCGCGGTCCCGGTCCGAAGTGGAGAGTCACTTGTGATCGACGGGTCACGGCACCAATGTGACGGGTGTCACAACAGTGACTGTCTCCATCTCCACGATGCTGCTGTATTAATGAAGACGAGACGCGTGGATGTGTCTTTTTATTTCTTTTATTTCTGCAACACAGTATGGCAGAAGGGATGGGTGAAGTCGCATGGGTTTCGTCTTGTGATTAACCTGAATCTCCTCGAGATTGTTCTCAAATGCAAAACATTGTAGATAACAAAACAGAATTAACAACGTGTGATCGTATAGTGGTTATTTACAGAAAAAGAGAATACAACACAAGTTCACTGTTATTTACAAGATGTCCCTGAACGCATCATGGGCGGAGACTCAGCAGAACACGCGGTGCGCTTGTAATGGCTGGCGCACAGTTCAACCAGCCACGGACACTCACGGGCAAATGAGACACGACACAAGAAACTAAATATTGTTCAATAAAAACGAAATGAAACAATTATTACCTGCAACACAGTATGGCAGAAGGGATGGGTGAAGTCGCATGGGTTTCGTCTTGTGATTAACTGCGCAATAGAAAAGCACTATGAAGCTAAGTTCCACTCGACAAAACGTGAAGTAAATAATGACACAAAAAGTAATCTGGACTCGAAATGAATAAGGGAACTAATTAGATAACACTAGACAGTACAAAAGGGGAAACAAAATAAGATATTGTCATGAAAATGCGCGTTAATCAAGACCAACAGAAAATTGCGACTCACCCTGAATCTCCTCGAGATTGTTCTGGAAACTATGGGCGGGACATAGTGCCACACTGTGCGCCGTTGCGTCACTTCCTTCATAATTTAATAATCTAAGTGCACAACTCCGTTACATATGTAATGCAAGAATTTCTCAAATCAATGGTCGTACATGCCCATGTGTATGTGCTTACTATGATACTGACCATACCCCCTTTGTAGTTTCCATACTGGCTTTCTGGTTTCACATTTTGTTTTTTGTCCTTTAAAAGTAATTGCATTCAGACATTCCCGCTGTGTATCTGGCAATACATCACACACTACTCTAATACATGGTTGGTGGATTGATGGATGCTGAAAAACTGCTGCTGTGACTCTTCTTGCAACAGGTTTACACAATGAAAGACCCTTTGGGACCTACAGTTTGTGCTATCATCCATTATGTAGAGCAGTGTGAATAAAATTTGGTTTTGAGTTCGCGAGATAAACAGAGAGTGAGAGAAGTTTGAGAAGCTGACTGTAGTGATGCATCACCAATGAATGCCTTATGCTTGAAAACATTGGTGTGTGCACTTGTTTGTTTAGCTCTATTTGTTATACAAACGATGTTCACTATTGTGGTGGGCGAGTTCATCTTAGTTCAGCCAAGCAGGAGCCACGCGGAAATTTGCTTTCATTTGCATTTTTCTCACAATGTCGGTCGGCTATTCTGACCTCAAACTCCCACTGGAGCACGTCCTTCAGTCGGACTGAGTGACAGAATATGCTGCAATGTGTCAAAGCATGTCATACAGCAACCTATGACATCCTGCGTGTTTTGGCACAAAGGTGGTGAAGAGGGAAGAAACTGAAAGCAGATTTTCATTTTGTCTCATGTCACACAATCACAGTACTAGCAGTGTATCTTCTAAGCATTACTCATTTGTCACCTCAAATTGAATGTAAATGGAGTCATGGAGCTGAACAAAGCCTTCCAATTGATGCTAATGGATTTTAGCTTATTGCTAAAATGCTGCAGCTAAATTTCTGCTATTTTCCCTGACAACTACTTCCAGAAACATGATGTCACAAGCCTACCCTCTTACAATGTAAGCTTGTCACATTTGTTCCCCCGGTTTCTGGAAACTCTTGACTAAAACTGAAGTGACGCACAATGTATCACGACACCAACATGGACTGCATTGCCCAATCAGACAGCAGATTAAGGAGCTGTCTAATATTGTCAAGTATATTTTTGGCAAAGTTAAGACGCGCATGAACTCTTTTTGCCAAGATTTGTTTTGCCAATTACAGCACACGTAGTCCAAGGTAGGGCAACCATAAAACATCACATCGCACTGTATGAATGTATTGTTTAATGCCAAGATTGAGTCACATTTTGCAATCAGTCACATTTTGCATTTGGCATCATCAGCTTTCCAGCTCCTTAAGAGGTGTGGCAAGTGTTTGGCAGTGTATTACTCTCTGCTGAGTTTTGGAGGAAGAGGTATGGAAAGCTGATCACATGAATGCTGGAACACTGGCATGTTTTGTGGTACTTAAGCCATTGGATTGAACCACATGTAGTGGATACAGGCTGTCGCTTCCAAACTGGTCAAATCTTTCCAAAGTGTATGTTATTCAAGTTGGAAAGGATTGTATCGGTGATCAAAATCTGATAACGTTGTGTGGTAGATTCAAATTGAGCTGTGGAAATAATAAGGGATGTTGCTCGTCATAGAGCTCTGTGCTCTCTCTCTGTCTCTTTCTCTGTCTCTGTCTCTCGCTCTATATCTATATGACTTGATGATGCATAACTCATAGAAGTACAGAAAGTCAACCACTTTTCAATATATTACTACTACTATTAGATGCATTTAATTTTTTGTATACTTGTCATGTCAAGTTAAAACTAATTATATCCTATGCATATAGTAAGTTTTAACTTGACATGACAAGACAATGAATGCTTGGCCTTTGCTTCAATGTCAGGTTCTCTCGCTGTTGCCAGTGAATTTCTCCTCAGAGACTTGTGTTTTCGTCGAACGCCAAGTTGACGACAGCTGGATCAGGACGCACATTTTAGTCATGGTCCATGAGAACATTGTTTTCGGCAGATGTGTCTGCACTGTGTTTCTTCCTCTGGAAACCGTCTGGGTCTCATTTCTCAAACACAAAATCATTGAGAGGAAAGGGAGCAGTTCGTCCATTCGCACAAGACGGGGACAGCATTTCCGCTTTTTAAAAATGTCACATCGGTGTGAGGTGTTATGATACATTTCTCTTTGCAGGTGATAATCTCTTCAACCTCATCTATATTCTATTCAGTTGTAAGAATTGGTGTTGCGGCACCACAAGGCCAAAATTCACTATGTTGTATGTCACGTGAAGGGGGTAAATTATTGAGTGTCTTTGGAAAGGATAAAAGCGTGGCATAACTCTGTCATGGGAACATTATCCAGTGGTGTTGTGGAGTTCTGATAATGTCCAGTTTGCGTTCTATTGAGGAGTGTGAGTCACAGGCACTTACCTTTTTGGTACACTCTGAAAAAGTGATCTAAACATTTCGCTAACACAACCTAAGCCCAACCTGTCGATCTTAGCAAAACGAATGCAAGTGTAATGGAAAACTCAATTATCTCTCTCTTTGATTGCGAGTGTGAGTGGTTGATTGAGTATGTGTCCCCTGCGATTGGCTGCCAACCAGTTCAAGGTGTGCCCCTCACTTCCTGCCAAAAGCCAGCTGGGATAGGATAAGCGGATTCCACATACAGTAGCAATGTGCTCACATACCCAAAGGTGCATACATCTGGTCGGGAAACACTGCTTTCAACGGTTCAGCCCTCTGATTGGCTGATCTTAAAAAAAATACAACAAAGATTGCTTTATGGGGAGGATGAAGCTGGATATGGTTAAAATTTCATTTTCAAATTTCAATTTTTAAGAAAAAGACCTTTATGAAGTATACCTAGGTGGGTGGGTTATTTAAACTCCCACATTTTAGAGGGGTCACTTTGAGAGTATGTTGTATAGGAGGAGCAATTTGCATACACAAACTGGCAAGATAGGACATCTGCTGGCTCTGCGTACAATAAAAGACATCATGAGTTCACCGCAATGCCTGGCATGGACCCCTAATTCCCAAACAGGATAATATTGCCTTGCCCTGGCATGAAAATGAAGAAGCGCGAGCTTTTATCCTGAGTTCATATGCGGCAGTCTAAGAAAATAGAACCCATCCAGTTGATAAAACTGAAAATCGGTCTGATAAGAGGCCCATCATTGTCTATTTTGAGAAGACCATAAATGTCAAGGATGGACTCCTTGTTCTCTCTCTCTCTCTCTCTCTCTCTCTCTCTCTCTCTCTCTCTCTCTCTCTCTCTCTCTCTCTCTCTCTCTCTCTCTCTCTCTCTCTCTCTCTCTCTCTCTCTGTCTCTCTCTGTCTCTCTCTCTCTCTCTCTCTCTCTCTCTCTCTCTCTCTCTCTCTCTCTCTCTCTCTCTCTCTCTCTCTCTCTCTCTCTCTCTCTCTGTCTGTCTCTCCCACATACACTCTTACAGTACAGTTCAATGGCTGTTCTTGCATGTTGTCAGCCTCCTACTCTCTCTCTCTCTGTCTCTCTGTCTCTCTCTCTCTCTCTCTCTCTCTCTCTCTCTCTCTCTCTCTCTCTCTCTCTCTCTCTCTCTCTCTCTCTCTCTCTCTCTCTCTCTCTCTCTCTCTCTCTCTCTCTCTCTCTCACTCTCTCTCTCTCTCTCTCTCCCACATACACTCTTATAGTACAGTTCAATGGCTGTTCTTGCATGTTGTCAGCCTCCTACTCTCTCATTCTCTCTCATTCTCTCTCTCTCTCTCTCTCTCTCTCTCTCTCTCTCTCTCTCTCTTTCTCTCTCTCTCTCTCTCTCTCTCTCTCTCCCACATACGTTTTTCTGAAACGATGGATTTAGCAAAATTATACGGGATTATACTTGAACATGAAGGTGTTGACATTTATTATATACAATTGCTGTAGTTACTGTTTTGTTTTAGCTGTTTTATTGGTCTGAATGGTCTCACTCATATTTTGGTCTTTTGTTCCATATTCAATAGTGTGTTGCTCCGCGAGCTTGGTGATTGGTGTACGCATGGTGTGGGCAGGCAAGACAGCCAGGAATTAACAAAACATGCAATAGTACCACTCTGTACCAGGGCAAACCAGTACTCATTAATCCTCAGTGAGATGTAATACATCATAACTCAGGGGTGCGGTGGGACCCTTACACAGCACCTCTGGAGCCTTTGCAATCGTGAACAGCGACACACATGAAGAAGCACGCAGACCATGCTGAGGTTGCACACTTTCTGAGTCAGATATTCTGTAACTCAGGTGTTACTGTTTTGGGGAATTATTTTCATTCTGGGATGGGGATGGCGTGTTCAATGCTAACGTTACTCGCATACAGATATTGTGCAGAGTACATTTGTTAATGTGGTTATACATTAGATTTTTTTTTCATGTAATGTCGCCAATGTTGACCCTCGAAACATCAGGTAGCACGGAGTGTCAGACTGAGTCATTGCATTGTGTTGGGGGGGGGAGATTTGCCCCCCCAATTTGAACTGATCCATGGATGTGTTGAACATGATTGGCTCAGATGGTCAAATGATGACTGCTTTTTTTCTCGAAAAAAAAAAGCAAGGGAGAGCACATTTGCAATTTCAAAGATGCTTAAAAGGCAGAAACCATCAGAAAAAGAGATGTGTGGTGCAGATAAACGGAGGGTGAAAAGGAAGAAAAAGATAATTGAGGATGTGGTGAAATTCACAAAACTGAAAGATCTCTATTGTCATGGTGGGAGAAGCCGAGCCAGGTACGGCACGGGTTTGAGCAGGAGCAGGGCCACAGCAGTTAAGCAAGCACTGTCTGCTGTCACCCGGCAGGATCATGATCTGAAGCTATAATGGCGCTCAATGATGAGTGAGTCTCATCTCTCAAGTCTGACATTACTTTTCATTGCAAGAGACCTTGCTAAGAGGGCTAACTTCAACAATGTTATTGAAACATTTGCTCGGATGAAGGAAAGGAAAATAACATTCTCGTCGAAGTCAAATTGTCATATATTTAGTGTTTTTTCAGTTGTCCTTTTAGCATTCATGCCGCTGCACTTTTATGTTTGCCAACGTTGATAGAAGTGAGTGATTCTTAGATTTTTATACCTGGTCGTGCAATGGCACCTTGAGTTGCTTATTGGTGCCAAGTTTTATTTTGTGTATTGTATTAGAAAGGTGTTGGAATGCCTGTAAGTGAAGTTACCTTGAGTTATTTTTCTCTATTTTATATTGGGATGATGTTATTTACATGTTGTTAGTTATATTGTAGTGGTCATGTGTGGCATGTATTTATTTTCTGAAGTAATTAATGGACTCTTTTACAAAACTGTTTGGGTGCAAACGTGTAGGACTGCGCGGGATCTGCACTTCTTTTATTTCAGTCCGTTCAGTGCCAAAAAGAGTTTCCTCGACAAATGACTAAGTACACAGTTCAGCTGTAGGCGATAAATACTGAGTGAATTTAGTGCGGAAATAAACACTCGCTTCTTCTGCATATTAGACCTCCTATTGAATAATTAGAGGCCCAGATGTTCACTGGAAGACATCATTATCCTTGAAAATAAAAACAGCAGTGAGCATCCTTGCAGTCTCTATTGTCATCGTTGAATATTTTGCTGCCTCACAAAGTCTAACATCAATTCTAGCATGAAAAATATAGAATAACGCTTGCTCACCACCACTGTGCCTCTTAAATTCCTTAGATTTCTTTGCATTCCTCTCCTTTTCAGTTGCCTTTCTGCTGTCTGTATTTCTAATATCTTCTGTTGACAGAAGAAGCAATATATGGTGATGTAACAACAGTTAACAGAGATCAGGTTTTTGGAGGAGGGCAGTTATTTTATAAGAAAAAAAATATGCTGTGGTGTCCCCCTTTTTTGAGAAGTGAATCAACCCTCGGGTTACTGTTGGCATGTTGCTCTTCACTTACTCTATTAGCGTGTCGTCTTGGGTCATCGTCACCCTCTTCATCACCAGTCTGGGGTTTCCTTCGCCAATATTTATGGGCTCAACTGTTTGAAACCAATGACCATATTATATCATCACTACTTTCAAAGTTTAAACTTGGTTTCATGTGTTTATATTCTTTCCTCTTCTCGTCTTTTTTTCTGCCGCACTCTTCACCGTCTCGCGATGGACTGGCATGTGGGGCCGTACAAGCGCGCACGGGGTAATGTAGGATAGACATAAGAATATGGGTATCAAAAAACACAACAGAGAAGTAGAACAAGAGAAAGTACTGTGGATTCCAGCAATGTTAATGTGTGCAAGCTGTTAAAATTGACGTTTGTCTTATCTTTTACACAAATACCTTTTCGGCAAAAGCTATCCAGAAGGTGTGTTATTTTCATGTCTCAATTACACGCAAACCATGGCCTATTTTTGGTAGAGGCTTGAAATGTGCATGTGTAAATTTGACTATCTTGAACCAAATATTTGAAATTTGAGGGTCTGCACAACAAACACACACATAAGTATTTGCTGTTATAAATATTGGACAGGTTTAAAATGAATAGTTGTCATCCCTGAGCATTTTCTGAGCAGCAGGTCATAGGTCACACTTCACATCATGGGGTAATCACTCGGGATAATCTTTAATAGCTATCAGAAAGTTATTTCTAGATCAACGAGAATGTAGGCAAACTTCATGACCTACTTCAAGCATGATGGGCTTTTTACATGCTCAGTAGCATGACACTCTTAACAACTGGCTGATTTTTATCGCATGTTTGTCTGGCTCGGTTCTGTGTCAACAGGGATCTTTTTGACATTGTTGTGCCTTATAAGTAAAATGTTTTTTCAGAAATCCCAAAGATTTGGACTGAATTGTTCCCATGGATTACTGCAATTCACTTTGGTTTGGAGTCATCCAATCCTCCATTAAGAGCCTTCAGTTGGTCCAGAATGCTGCTGCTGCTCACCAATGAACATTCGGCAAGCCCCGCCGCTGCCCATCTATAACTACCGTCTTAAAACTCATTCGTATTCTTTAGAGTTTAACTCAGTATGACTCATTCTTGATCTTAGTTTTACTGTTTTATGCTTTCTACTGCCTTCATTATTCATTTATTGTTTTATTGTTTATTGTTGTGCCTGTGTATTATATTTGCTCCAAATACAGCACTTTGTATACAGCGGTGGTTGTTTTAAAGTGCTCTGTACATATACAGTTGAGTTGAATGAGGATATTCCCTTAAATTAAGGAGTCCATGTCAGAGATTTTTCCAATCAAACAAGTATAAAAAAGAAAGCAATTGAGACTTTTATGAGCTGAAAGAAGCTGGGAATCTGCTAAAGCACGTGATTCTATTCCACTTGAGCAGGATCTCATTACCTCCACTGAGACTTCACACTGCTGACCTTCAAACATGTGTCAGTGCATGTATTTAAAGTGGATATATGCACGTCAGTTGCGGTGAATTAATAATTTCATTTTAGGGTACAAAATAAAAAGATCATTTTAGTATGATTCTCTTCATATGAAAAACTGGAAGACTCCCTTTTGGTTCTGTTTTCGCCTGGGCATCTACTGTAGTGATCACATCTACGTTGTGATCCCAGTAATCAAAGTAGCAGGTGGCAGCAACACAGATCAGACAACGTTCTCTTGGGCAGAATGTTGATTGAATGCCACATTTTGTGCACTACATGCGAATGGAAAGATTGGCATAGACACACCTTACACTAGGCAGTTTGATTGATAAACGAGGCGTTGACAGTCGTATGAATTATACATCATGAACAGGAACACCCACACTACTCAGGAAATGCTGTAACTTAGAAAAAAAAAGCATCAAACGAGGAATTTTCCTTGCAATGCGTATCCACTGTTGTTTGCTTTTCACCACACCAGAATCGTAAATGTCTGGAAGGTAATAGTTCTGCTGGACCAAAAATGGTGGGCACCGTGAAATGGCGCACAGTGACAGTGCTTTGGGAACGCAATGTGAGAGAAAGACAAGTGACTAATAGCAAGACTGTGGAGTGTTTGACATCATCTCAATTTTTCCTTCTTGCTCGCCGAGTCCAATTATTTCGACATTTGTTTTTAAATAGTTGAGCTCCACCGAAGTGAGTTTGTGCAACCCTCATCTGAACTTTGCATGTGGTACAGATTACCACACGGGGAGGTATATGGTATATAGGTTCATGACAATTTTGATTGCTAACATATGCTGCCTTCTGCCTGCCTCCATTTTTTTCGCCCAAGTCAGCGCAAAACTGGCATAGTAGCTGTATACTAGTGCAGCGTGTTCTACCGGAAACAAATTCCTTGTGTGTCCTACATACTTGGCAATAAAGATGATTCTGATTCTGATTCTGAAAAACCACCGTGTGAAAAGGCACAGAGGCAGATTTAGCGGAATGATTTGCTTTCACTTTGGAAAAAAATGTGTTTCTAATACCTGAACTCTGATTAGATTATTCCATAAAACACAAAATTAAAATAAAGGTTGTTGTACCTTTTCTCTAGATTTGTCATGGTGTACTGATTGAATTAATTGCACAATCGTTTTAATCCACATAATGTAATAGGGCTCAGTGACTCAAAAGTGAGGTGATTTGCCACAATCACATTTTCATTTATCAGTAATGTACCCGGAAAATCAGATCTGTACGACAAAAACTCTGATGTCCATGATCTCACATCTGGAAAATGCCCTTGTATGTTAAGACTACCGTATTGGGAGGACAGTCAGATTTGACATTTTCCAGAGCTATTGTTCAGTCCGGTCATGCCAACCCAAGTACCAAAATACATTCATGAAGCAGTTTATTTGTTCTTTGACTTGCATTTGTATTATGACAGCAAATGCTGGAATACAGAGGAATACCAACGCATGCTTGTCACTTGGTTTGTTTTTCAGTTGAATTATTATTTATGAAAATTGTATATTCGAAGTAAAAATACAAACCCAGAATCATCAACTTACTCATTAGTTCATCCAGTGGTGACTAGTAAAATATGTGTCTTGATCACAAAGCTGCATTAACTACATTTTTAACATTAGCATTATGATGGAAAACAGTGAATCACCCACGTAACTAAGAATCATATTTTGCTCTCCAGCTTAGTTCTGCTTGGCATAGGTAATTAAATCCAATGAGTTGTTCAATTTTATTGAAGAATTTCACTCGTATTGGTCTCCATACTGTTATTAAGCTTTTAACAGATGTCCGCCATGCAAAGACAAAGAGATATCTTTGTAAAACGCACAACCGTACAAAGAGTTTCTTTCCTCTTCCTGAAGCGCCAATGTCATAAAGGCCCTTTTTAAGAGGACTGACAATGACTTCTGACACCCTGATTGCAGCTTTGTAATGGGACAGTGTCATCTACAACAAAAATGAATCGGAAAGGAACTGAGATAACGCTTTGCCCTTTCTCACCACGCGGATAGCAATAACAGAGGCAAAGCTCCTCGGGGCTGATGAGTGATGTTGACCAAAGTCTTACCCCTCGAGGGGGAAAAAAAAGACATAGACACATAGACATCATAGTGTCTGTGTCAGGGAAGCTGAGGGGAATGATGAGTAATAGGGGGCCTCTAGAAATTACTGAATCTATACAGGGAATGAGTCGACATTTTATTGAGGCCATCACAACTGTCTTTCTGTGAAGGTTCATTGGTTTTTGTCGACCTGTCGTCATTGAATCTGAAACTAAGTAATGAAATTTGAGTTCCCTTCCTAATTGGTGAAACGATGATGCATATCGCAGTCTCTGAGATCACTCACAGAGTCAAAGATTGCACCCCATATAAGTGTGTGTGTGTGTGTGTGTGTGTGTGTGTGTGTGTGTGTGTGTGTGTGTGTGTGTGTGTGTGTGTGTGTGTGTGTGTGTGTGTGTGTGTGTGTGTGTTTGTGTGATGTTGATGGTAATGCTGTCACGGTTTGTGAGGTGGTGATGGCGGGTGCGGATCCCAAAAAGCAGGCAGGAGGGAGCAGGAGGTTGTTTGACAAATTGTATTAAAATAAAGGTCAGCAGGAACAAAATGTAAAACATCAAAATCATCTGAACGGAAAAAATACAAAGTAGCAAAAGAAGACCAAAAGTAAAAGTCCGCCAAGGTTAAACAAACACATACACAATGCATGCAACAAACAAGCAGCAAACAATGAACCGACACCGGATGGTCGTGCCGGGTGTCCTTTTAAGTGTCAGTGATTAAACGACCAGCACCTGCGAGGCTGCAGGCAGGGCTGACGTCGCTACCCGTTGGTCGCCAATCTGATCGGGACGACCAGCATCTGTGCAGGTGCAGGCGGGGCCGACAGCGCCCCCCGTTGGTCGCCAACCAGATCATGACAAATGCAGATTAAATCACGTGTCATAAGTGAGGTGCTTATGTGTCTGAGTTGAGCTGTAAAGTTTTATTTCCATTTATGATATGTGACAATATGAGTATTATGTTGAAATATTCATGATGATATTGAAATTGAAGTACAGTAAAGTCTCGTTATATCGATATCGGTTATATTGATAGTACCGCTTATTACGATACTATTTCCATGAACGCAAGGAGAAAATTACATGCGCGCAGGATCGGATATATCGATAGTCCCGGTTATATCGATATTTTTTCGGACTCCCGAGAATATCGATATAACGAGACTTTACTGTAACTATACAGGGATCATTAAGTGAGAGTGACGGGCTCTCCTGTTGAGTTATGACGAAGGCGTTGACCACATGAAATAGAAAAACAATGATTGGTTTGTAATTTAACACCACAAGTTCTCGCATGAATGCTTTTGATGAGCTACAAAATCCGTTATAATTAGGATTCCGTCGCTACTTACACAAACTCAGCAAAAAAAAAAACATCATTCGAGACCAAGAGGAAAGTCACACTTTGCCTTCCTTGACAGTACAAAATTGCACAATGTACAGTAGAAGCTTGTGCTCCACTTTGATGAACATGTCTGGCAGCACAGTTTATCCTGAGTTACTCTGAGAGGAAATACAGCAGTGATCTTTTGGACTCTGAAGTTGTAACGTCGGACGTTGCGGAAGCTTCACTGGAAACTTTAGCTTCACAAAGAGAGTTGCATTGGAAGGGAATTTATTCACATATTAATTTATTTGCTTCTAATTTAATACTGGATGGCTATGCACTTCACAGAAAAGGCTCTTAAGTAGCTCATCTTCATCTTTTTCAACTACCCCCAGGATTAGTACTCTGCCCGCTAATTAATTTTCATAAACAAATGAAATTGTCATTCTGTTCTGTCTAGTGGCTACAGGATACAGCGATCATTAATAATCATTAACTGCATTGTCGGAACATGACAGAATCTTCACCGAGAGCTTTGCTGATAAATATATCCCCTGACATGAGAACACAGAGATCGACCTGTTTGCATGAGAATGAATGCTGAAAATGACTACTCCCCACCCCTCATGCCCCAACCCCCTAGTAGGGTTGTGGTCATGCTGGTTTGGGGATATTTTTAGCTCATATTGAGGAAGCTTTGTAGTCGCAGGGAGATATTTCCATGATGACAACCAAATTCCCTGACACCATTGCAACTGATGACAGGCTAGGTGCCATCTTGCCGAATCTTACCATCCACACCACCATCATTCGATCTATATCAGAGGAAAGCTGAGGGAGCTGTGATTGGATTTAACACAGGCTGTGATGCTCTTCGTTGCCAAGCTTCTAGCTAGTCAAAGTGCACAAGCAGGATGGAGGCAAGAATGTATTATTTTCCTATTGGGGATTTAGACAGTGGCAGTGCAGTGCCACCTTGAATTAGTAACGTGTTCCTTCACCAAACGCTGAACTCATCTTAGTTGTTTATCAAATCAATTTTCTGCATTGAAATTATTCAAATTTCCCTGTATCCGCTCTAGATGTTTTTAAGAGAAAAAAATTGTATAAATGAAACACAAAAACAACTTCATAAAAGACAAATTCCCTCTATGAAGCGAACTGAAGCATGAAGCCGCATAGACCCTCTGTCGGATTTGTATGTTGACGTGTGCCTTTTAGTTACGTGGTCTACACTAGTGAGAAATATGAGGAGTTCCAACTCCCCTCATTTGGCTCTTTACCATGTGTTTACTTGAGTGTTACCATCTGCTCTGTGCTCATTCCAAGTGTCGTATGTCCATGTGTGTTCATGTTGTACTTGTGTGCTTGGCTGCTTGACCTTTCAATAAATATCTAAATGTGCATCGGTGACTGGCACTTCTTCACTTTTTCACATAATTTCCAATTCAAATTTTGGGTCGCCGTAGCCTATCCCAATTTACTTCCGGTGGACGACGGACTGCACTGCGAACTTGTCACCTGTCAGTCGCAGTCCACATAGAGAAGCAAACAGCCATTCACACCCACATCAACACCGTCATTGAGTCTGGCCGACAGACTGTGGCTGTGGCTTAAAATTGGCTTGAGAAACCCGATGTGGGTGGGTAATTATGTAAATTAGCCTCATTGTTATGTAACAGAGGGGCTGAAGTGAAGAAATGCTCACTGGCAGACATACATAACAAAATACTTGTTTAATTTCACAATTGATGAGTGAGCATGCATTATTGCGTTCCAACCAAGGGTTAAGTAAATGCTATGGAGTACCGGTAGGTTATTTGGAAAAACAGGGGGTCATTTGGGGCTTTCAGCTCAAAGATTACTGATTAATGGGCACTAAGTGTAGCCACAAGGGGACACAAGCCAGTGTCTTCTCGTGCCGGTCCCAAGCACGGATAAATACAGAGGGTTGTGTCAGGAAGGGCATCTGACGTAAAAGCTTGGCCAAAACAAACATGCGACTAAAACCTCTGAAGATGGAGGACATTGATTCGCTGTGGCGACCCGTGGAAGGGAAAAGCCGAAAGTAAAGAAGAAGTATCATGAATCATATGATAGAAACTCAATCCAAGTTATGCAAAACAAAAGTAAAGTGAATAGTGGACCCACAATTGAATGGGAGAGAGTTGGCAGAAGTTCAAGGGAGAGTTTAATTAAAGTGAGGGTCTGATGATTCAGCTCGGGACACAATTGTGGCTCGGAAACAATACGATGAGGTTCAGGCTTGATGTTGCATAACTGACGAAGGGATGAAGTAATGGAACGAAAGGTCGTGTAGAATCAAGCCATCCATGGAGGAAACCCAGAGCCAGGCTAGGCAGGGTGGCACTGGTAGAAAGACAATCCAAAACAAAAGGTTGTGCGCCACAGCTCCAAATGGCAACCGCGTGCACGAGTGACGGCTGAAATACCCTGGCACCTGCTTGCAGATCAGCAGAGGTCTTCTTCACAGGAGGTGATTGCTGATCAACTACAGGGGTAGTTGATCAGAGAATAAATAAAAGCAAGAGAGAAACAGAAGATCCCGGAATTGGATTCACCAAAATAATAACAATAATATATAAATAGAAGGAACAGAGTCTGTGACAACGCAAGTATTTGATGTATCTTCTTCCATCTGTTGTGAGTTGTGGATGTTCAATTCCTGAGGGATGGAGATTAACGTGTCATACTGTGTCTCTGATCCTTCACACTGCGTGCATCCGTCTTGCTTTGTTGCCTTTTGCCCATGTCTCCATTAAAGGAACTCTTTTATCATGGATAAATCAAAGATGAAAGATTTCATGAACACACAAGACACAATATGTCTTCAAATGACTTCTACTGAGCGTATTTTACAAAGATTCCACCGCATATAGCTATATTTTAAGTTTTAAGACTCACGCTGAATATTCCGGAAGTCTTGTTTTTGAGTTGGTGACGAGTCCGTACGTTACGTCACTGAAGGAACGCCCCTGACCGAAAAAAGGACACATTGTAGCAGTCCTCCCATCACGTCAATGCATTTTGCTGTACTTTGGTCTGAAAACGTTGCGTAGAACCACAAAGAGGCAGAAGAGGGTGACAAAAGCTCCATATAAGGAATTAATCAGCCTGTGGAAACGGGCTGATTAATTCCTTACACGGCTCTGTCGCCATGTTCTGTCTTTTTTTGGGTGCGACATTTCCCAGCCCTGATGCCTCAAAATGACACGGAATGAATTATTTAATCGATTGCAAACATGTATGCTTTCTTCGTCAGAACTATTTGAATCATATAACTGGATGAGTAACAAGAAAGCATATTCTCCGAATCTGAAGCCATTGTTTTGATTCTCGAGCAAGGCAAGATGTCTTGCAGTAACACCACGAACATGGGGGCGGGGCCTTCTGGAACTGGCCACTTCCTGTTTCAAATTGAAGTACTTTTTTAGACACTTTGAGTCATTTTTATTGGTGTTTTGCATTTGACTAAAAATATCATACTGCGTGTTTTGGGTATTTTAGATGCTATAAAACATTTTTTTTATGTCAGTTAGGAAACAAAAAAGTGACGTCGGTTGTCCTTTAAGTGTTATAATAAGTGTTAATAAGTGTTAAGTGTTAATACTGACATCTAGGGCTGCAAATAACTTAATTGTTTCAATCATCACCTACTTTTTATTGGTTAATGAATCCAATTCAATAACATTTTTTAATTTCTTTTTTTTTTATTTTTGTGATTTCACAGGTCCATACTGTACAGTTAATGAAAAAAAATCCAGACATATAGAACTCATTTATCCATCTGCTATTATACCTGTGATTATTAAAAAAAAATAAAAATAAAACAATGTTAAATTTCTGCCGTTCTATTTTATTAATTGTAAATTATTTCAATTTGACAGGACAAAGAAATGAACAAACGAGATGCTGTATTCATACCAGAAAGTTCTTAGGTTTAAAACAAAAGTGGACTTTTTTCATTTGGAGCTGCACGTACTCGCACTGTACTTTTTATATCTATCCAATGTTTGCTTCTATCTGTATGCTGCGGCACAGATTCATCCAAAAGTCATTGTCGCAGCTTCATGAGCATTGTTGAATTTTGTGACAGTAGCGTAAAAGAGATTGTATGTTCTTTCTTCTGTTTGGCATCTGCTATATATATATGGGTAACGCATTTCTCCTCACCTCTATTGTTGGTGTCAGATCTTTCGATTAGGCCTGGAACCAGTCTGCTGTCTTGTCCGTCCGTTTTTTTATGGCAACATGATACACATGGCACCTGAGGTCTTCCCATCTTGCTTCAGCAGTGAACGCTCGGTTATTTGGAAGGTGTTTCTCCACCATAGCTTTGGCCATCTTATGATTGTAGTTGGGTCTTGCAGATATCGATGTGATGCCTGGCCTTCTCTTCAGGGTGGTGCCGTTTTGTTACACTGAGACGTTCTTTGTGAAAATCCAGTGTGTGGTAAGAGTCACAATTTTCATCCGGACATGCATGACTTAATTTGATGTTTGCAAAGCTTGAGCGTTTTGTGAGAAGTAAGTCCAGCGAATGGCAGTCCATGAGACCGAGGACCTCTCCCCTCCCCCAGTACTCAGTACGAAGGCCAGATGTTGAAGAAATTCTTGGTATGATGTATCAGTTTTGCTTACTGCCGACACCCATCAGGCGCTGCCCATTTTAATTTATTTTGCCAATTTAGAACTCGAATTTGTGACATGACGATACCTTCTGGTCAACTTGGTGACCTATGTGTTTGTACATGAAACGACTCCATCACAGTTTTTTGAACATCTCTTGGAGGTCAGCCGAAAGACCAGTCGTCATGGTTCTCACATTCCAAATGTCCAATTTCAGGGTAGCGTTCGTCTTCATTTTACTGCTTGGTATACGTTTCATAAACAGCTTGCCAATTTTCGCTGGAAGCCCCACATCTCCTGAGAACTTGGGACTTCCCAGCTTTAGGCGGGCAGTCGCTGCCCGATGGGGCACTTTGACGTCTGAAAAAGCCCTTGGTAATCAGCTTTATGCCGAATGATACAGAAAAACGGTAACTGCTGCTTGTCGTGCTTTTCCAACGGCACATAGTGAAGCTACAACAACCTTTCTAATATGTGGAGTCTGGATAGGAAGATGTGACAAGCAGGTTGGTATCCGCTCAACAAGTCTCTGTCACGGGTTGCAAGGTGGTGATGGTTATGGATCCCAAATAAGCAGGCAGGAGGGTGCAGCAGGTTGCATTTGACAAATTGTATTAAAATAAAGTCAACAGGAACAAAATCTAAAACATCAAAGTCATCCGAACAGAACAGTACAAAGTATCAAAGAAAACCATGAGTAAAAATCTGCCAAGATGAAACAAACCTGACAAGGTGAAGCAAACACATACAGTACAATGACCCGACAAGGAATGGTCATGCCGGGAGTCCTTTTAACTGCCACTGATTGAAACGACCAACACCTGTGCGGCTGCAGTCGGGGCCGACAGCGCTATCAGTTCATCGCGAACCAGAACGTGACAGTCTTCCACTGATTGGAATGACCAACACCTGTGCAGGTGCAGGCGGGGCCGACAGCGCCACCCATTGGTCCCCAACCAATTCGTGACAGTCTCCCCTTGCCATGTTGAAAGGAAGATCCAGAAGTTGCAGTTCAGTGGAATGTCATGGGCCACAGCAAAAAAAAAAAAAACACGCTCAAAAAACATTCTTAAGTATGACATAAGAGGCCTAATTTCAGAGAAGTAACACTCAAGTCTTTTATACAGCGGGTGAGTGACATAATAGTAAATCAACAATGAAATTGGTTTCTAGCATTCCAAAATTATGATTTTTATTGATCTTCTCCATTCGTTGATACAGATCTACTGTCAGTAGTCAATCAGCACACCTGGTTCTAAAATATTTACTTTTTTGTCAAGGGGAATTAAAGGAACAAAAGCAATGATGATTGGCCATCACCGGATATTCTTGTTTTGAATTGGGTTGGTGTTATCTCAATTTCTAGGCTTCTCACAGCCACTGGGGCTGTATGTGCATGTTTTATGGAAATTGTTGTTGTACTATGAAATATTCAACCTTGGTTAGGGTCAATTAATTAATTTAGGGTTTTTGCACAAAAAAAAGCATTTTTCAACATGTCTGCGCATTTTCTTGTTTAGTTTATCTGTTATTTTTTTAGTTTTGTCTCTTTGGTGGGATTCATTCGACAGTGTCAAGGCGGCTTGACAATTTAAGCAAAGTAAGTGGTACAAAATGAAGCATTGTGCAAAATCACAGACGGCAAAGTGTGTGGTTTATTGAATGATGTTGCTTTTCCAGATCATGTCACTCTTAATTTCAGTCATCCGTTTTTTAAAATAAGCTCAGAAAGCCTACTCAAACATGTGAAAGTTGTTAAGATTGCACAACTGTCTATATTTTTATGTTCCTGTTGTGGTTATTATTTTGCTTTGTATTGACTATTATGTGAAGTGCTTTGTTACAGCTTCAGCTATGGTGAAAGCGCTATATAAATTAGGATGTATGGTATTGTACAGTATGTAAATGACGGCATATCGCTCCAGGCAGCATTGGCTCTTTTATAACCATCACAAACATGCGAATCAAACCTCTGAAGATGGAGGGCCCCGATTCGCTGTAGCGACCCCTTGAAGGGAAAAGCCGAAAAGAAAAGAAGAAGTAGCTTTAATCACTTTAGGTATGTACTAATATTACAATGTTTGTTTTAGTGTTATGTGCATCGCATCTAAGGGTTATAGCAAGTAAAGCGGGTGATGAGGCAGGTTCAACAACAAAAAAAAGTGAAAAAAAATGTGTGTGTGTATATATATATATATATATATATATATATATATATATATATATATATATATATATATATATATATATATATATATACTCACCTATTAAATTAATTGAAGTCATGACTAGTTGACAAATCGTGACAGCTTTAATAATACAAATTGAATGCTGTTGTCTTGGGAATAGCTGCATTCATTGAAGTTTGACAGACAATGAACTATTTCGGGGTCCAAGCTGTTCATCATTCAATTGGGAATTTTTAAGTGCCTCATCTCTAATTATGCAGATCATTCTTGATTAAGCAATGATGAAAAATCATAGAAATAGATAGGTTTAGAAGTGCCCAAAGGAGGCAATAGCATTGCGCCCCGTGGTCACCACGTCGTGACGTCACTGATGACGTCACGAGTTGTAGCCTCTGACACAGTTCCGTACCATATGTACTCAGCTTGTACTTAGTTAGTATACACATCTAGCTATCACGTTTCAGTCTAATAATAAATATTCACGATTCACGATTGTATCTAGCAGATGATAGGTCCTTTCCAAAGTGACATCACACCTGTTGTTTGTTTATAAATGTCTAAGACGAGCTCTCGCAAGCTCTCTGTCGCGCGCTCCCTCTCGCGCTCTCTCTCTCTCTCTCTCTCTCTCTCTCTCTCTCTCTCTCTCTCTCTCTCTCTCTCTCTCTCTCTCTTGCGCTCTTGCCTCTCTGTCCTTTGGCCGAGCTTCTCCCCTGGAGAACATCCTCTCGCTGCCTGATAATAAATATTCCTTTTTTTGTATATCACCTTGCTTTCTGCTTATTTAATAGAGCTGGACCATGAAGCTGGACCAGGAAGAACAACATTTAACAATGATGCTCATATAATCAGTCAAAATAAATATATCTTAACTCTATTTTAGAAAAGTAACCGTGCATCCACCCATACCACATTTTCCCCTTCCAGACAAACACAGTGGTAAGCGTGTACTCTCTGCTAACGAATTGACGGAGAGCAATTTTGTTGCTCCACCTGCATGAGTAAACAGGCATTCCAACAAAACGGGTTATAAATTGGGAGGTGCTCCATTTGGTGCCAATGGAAATCAAAACGGTGTCATACAGCTCGGTGTAAACAAGGCTCAGGCTTGCCAGCAATTATAACAATCATAAATGAAAATAAAATGGAATGCATTGGCAATCTGGATATTATTGCAGCTTTCGGCGAAACACTTCTTTCATAATTACTGTCAATTTAGCAATTTAAGTCTTACGTGACTTTTCCCCCTAGTTCTATGGCTAATCAATAAAATCCAAGTTAAAATGAGCATTGTGACAGTGTTTATACCCTCTGTACACAAGTTGTTTATCTTGTGTGTGACAAATGACATCAGGCCACCGAGGAAAATGATGATTGGCCATCACCGGATATTCTTGTTTTGAATTGGGTTGGTGTTATCTCAATTTCTAGGCTTCTCACAGCCACTGGGGCTGTATGTGCATGTTTTATGGATATTGTTGTTGTACTATGAAATATTCAACCTTGGTTAGGGTCAATTAATTAATTTAGGGTTTTTGCACAAAAAAAAGCATTTTTCAACATGTCTGCGCATTTTCTTGTTTAGTTTATCTGTTATTTTTTTAGTTTTGTCTCTTTGGTGGGATTCATTCGACAGTGTCAAGGCGGCTTGACAATTTAAGCAAAGTAAGTGGTACAAAATGAAGCATTGTGCAAAATCACAGACGGCAAAGTGTGTGGTTTATTGAATGATGTTGCTTTTCCAGATCATGTCACTCTTAATTTCAGTCATCCGTTTTTTAAAATAAGCTCAGAAAGCCTACTCAAACATGTGAAAGTTGTTAAGATTGCACAACTGTCTATATTTTTATGTTCCTGTTGTGGTTATTATTTTGCTTTGTATTGACTATTATGTGAAGTGCTTTGTTACAGCTTCAGCTATGGTGAAAGCGCTATATAAATTAGGATGTATGGTATTGTACAGTATGTAAATGACGGCATATCGCTCCAGGCAGCATTGGCTCTTTTATAACCATCACAAACATGCGAATCAAACCTCTGAAGATGGAGGGCCCCGATTCGCTGTGGCGATCCCTTGAAGGGAAAAGCCGAAAAGAAAAGAAGAAGTAGCTTTAATCACTTTAGGTATGTACTAATATTACAATGTTTGTTTTAGTGTTATGTGCATCACATCTAAGGGTTATAGCAAGTAAAGCGGGTGATGAGGCAGGTTCAACAACAAAAGAAAAAAAATGTGTGTGTGTGTGTATATATATATATATATATATATATATATATATATATATATATATATATATATATATATATATATATATATATACTCACCTATTAAATTAATTGAAGTCATGACTAGTTAACAAATCGTGACAGCTTTAATAATACAAATTGAATGCTGTTGTCTTGGGAATAGCTGCATTCATTGAAGTTTGACAGACAATGAACTATTTCGGGGTCCAAGCTGTTCATCATTCAATTGGGAATTTTTAAGTGCCTCATCTCTAATTATGCAGATCATTCTTGATTAAGCAATGATGAAAAATCATAGAAATAGATAGGTTTAGAAGTGCCCAAAGGAGGCAATAGCATTGCGCCCCGTGGTCACCACGTCGTGACGTCACTGATGACGTCACGAGTTGTAGCCTCTGACACAGTTCCTTCGTACCATATGAATAATTTTTGCTCGTTTTTCGTCGATTTTCTTCCGGTATTCGACGAAATTCTACCCCTTTCATCTCTGCTGAGCATTTTGCCTTTTTGAGATTGATTAAGTGCTGGAGGCTGCTCTGTAAATTCTTGGACACCTGCGGGTCAGAACCTCATTGCGCCCATGAAGTGCCTGTGTGCAACCCTTGGAACTACTTTATTATGCCCCTTGTTCATCATTTACCTTCATCTTTGTGCGTGTGTGTGTAGTGTTTGTGTGTGTGTGTGTGGGGGGGGCCGGGGGGGGGCGGGGTGTGTGTGTGTGTGTGTGTGTGTGTGTGTGTGTGTGTGTGTGTGTGATAAATTGCCTTCTCCCTGGTTTTAAGTCAATTGAGCAAATGACTCTGCTGCCCTCACTTCTCTGTCAGTTTCATTAGTTTCATGTACAACTCTTTTGTCTCTGCACAATCAGTGCAATGTTCTTGTTAGATTGAGCCAGTGGTTGTCAGCCATCTGGATGACCCTCTTGAGATCCTTGAGATATCATAAGCCTTGAGCTGTTCATCTTAGATGGTTGCCAACCAATGGCAAGGACAGCCTCCAACCCATGATGTCGTTGGAGCTTTTGTGCTACCAACACCCAAAGGATGTATGCCGCGTATTAGTTATTTGTCTCCATGGGCTAAGAGTCGGTAGGTAGGTCCCCGCAGCTTGAAATGTTTTTCCAAGGCTTTTTGATCATATCACAGGCCTTGTGTGGAATGTTTAATTTTCAAACAAAAAATAAAAGGGAATGTTCTTTGATTATAAAAGATTGAAATGCTGAAGTTCTCAAGCTCTTTCCAACACTTTATAGTCCAACAGTTTATAGTTTATTGCTGATGAGGGTCGTTATGCTGATGAGGTGATACCGGGGGGAGTGGGTGTAATAGGCCAATCGTTAGTCAGGAATGTAGGAACAATCAGTGGGGCCACAGGGGGGGGTCCCGCGCCCCCCCCAACCTGAGAGTAGGGACCTATCATAGCTGTGTCCGGCGCCACCAGGTCTGGACATTAGGGATATATAAATGGGGCCGATACGACCAGTCAGACTTTAGTTCGCTGACGAAGCCTCTTGGATAGGAGGCGAAACGTCCGAAACCTTCACTTTTGTACAGATGACGGCTGAAGAAACCTTCTCATCGATGGACCACTCCTGTACGACTGAGAGCTTACACAGACGAAACACTTTATAGTGGTTCATAATTTGTCAAAATAACAGACCTATGTTGAGACAGACAGGGTTGTTCTCAGAAAACTAAATGTGAGTACACGGGTACACGAGTACAAGGTCTATTCTGTTTTGATATGTTGGTACAGGTGCTGCATGCATACCAAACATTGAGCGTACATGCTACACATTATTTTTAAATCAATTGGAACAGAGCTTCAGTACCTTCATGTAAAGACACTCAGTTGTTAACTGGTACAAATTACTAAGTATACATAGAAAATGACCTCCCAATGGAGAACTGACAGAAAATATGGCCGCCATGTACCCTCATTACGTTTGAGGTTCAGTGGACACCATCATCTGATCAGCGTTCACTTTGTAAAATACTAAATGCCAGCAGCTGAAATGCCTTTCCAAATCCTGTTTCCTCACACGCATGCATGCACACGCACACCTACACACATACACACCTACACACACACGCGCGCACACACACATATACACATATTGCAGGGCATGCTTGCTTGCAGGGAGTGAAATTAATAGCTGTTTTTTGTTGCAAAATTGGATATTACGAAATTTGGTGGCGCGTGTGGCGGCAGCTGCTCACTCACAGAAAAACTTATCCTGTGACTGTAAAGTGACCTTGGGTGTATTGAAAGGTGCTGATAAATAAAATGTATTATTATTATTATTATTATTATTATTATTATTATTATAAAATGTTGACACTCTAAAGGCGCCAACTTCTGCAGATTGGAGCCAACCATGTGAGAATGACCGAATATTGACCTATGAGAAAAAAAATAATTTGACATGGACATTGGTTTCAGCCTAATAAGGACAAAATGTCCGTATCCGTAAGTTTTATTGTGAGATCAAAACGTGGTGAGCTGTAACATTATATGTTATTTAATTTCTACTTATTCTTATCAATTAGTAAGTCCATATATGTATGTAGTTTAGTTATTTGTATATGTTAATTAGTATACATGTACTTAGTTAGTATACACATCTAGCTATCACGTTTCAGTCTAATAATAAATATTCACGATTCACGATTGTATCTAGCAGATGATAGGTCCTTTCCAAAGTGACATCACACCTGTTGTTTGTTTATAAATGTCTAAGACGAGCTCTCGCAAGCTCTCTGTCGCGCGCTCCCTCTCGCGTCTCTCTCTCTCTCTCTCTCTCTCTCTCTCTCTCTCTCTCTCTCTCTCTCTCTCTCTCTCTCTTGCGCTCTTGCCTCTCTGTCCTTTGGCCGAGCTTCTCCCCTGGAGAACATCCTCTCGCTGCCTGATAATAAATATTCCTTTTTTTGTATATCACCTTGCTTTCTGCTTATTTAATAGAGCTGGACCATGAAGCTGGACCAGGAAGAACAACATTTAACAATGATGCTCATATAATCAGTCAAAATAAATATATCTTAACTCTATTTTAGAAAAGTAACCGTGCATCCACCCATACCACATTTTCCCCTTCCAGACAAACACAGTGGTAAGCGTGTACTCTCTGCTAACGAATTGACGGAGAGCAATTTTGTTGCTCCACCTGCATGAGTAAACAGGCATTCCAACAAAACGGGTTATAAATTGGGAGGTGCTCCATTTGGTGCCAATGGAAATCAAAATGGTGTCAGACAGCTCGGTGTAAACAAGGCTCAGGCTTGCCAGCAATTATAACAATCATAAATGAAAATAAAATGGAATGCATTGGCAATCTGGATATTATTGCAGCTTTTGGCGAAACACTTCTTTCATAATTACTGTCAATTTAAGCAATTTAAGTCTTACGTGACTTTTCCCCCTAGTTCTATGGCTAATCAATAAAATCCAAGTTAAAATGAGCATTGTGACAGTGTTTATACCCTCTGTACACAAGTTGTTTATCTTGTGTGTGACAAATGACATCAGGCCACCGAGGAAAATGATCGTACTCTTATATCTTTTGGTTAAGGTTTCAGTCCTGAAATTTTGCCCTGATTCAATGCCCTTGGGGAAGGTATGACTTTCTTGCCAATCGGTTATTGGCAAATAAAAGATTTCCGGCCAATATAAATTGCCTGCAGGGGCTCAGTGGCCCCGATGTGGCACAAGCTGCTTCAAAATCCACAGACTATTTACATTTACAGGATGATACTTTCTCATCACTAAAGCAGAAAAAAACATTTTCCCTCACCGAGCCTTCTGAGCCTTTCATTATTTATTGATACTAATGCCTCGCAAGTTATGAGATTGTTTTTTTCCCGCATGGTTGTTGTATACGTATTACCAAGCTGAATGTACAAATATAAGATCATGCTGGTCTTTAGTTTTGGATTTATTCATGTACTTATTCAGCTGTAAATTGGACCCTGCATTGTGCCTTTGCCTGTTTGCAATTGGTTTTCATTTATTTTCTTTGTTCTGATTTGTATTGATGGCAGACTGTCAGTGCTGATGGCAGCTGGTCTGGCAGGAGAGGCAGATGGAAGTGAAAAAGGGCAGAGTGCCCCATTCTCACAACAGTTTTTTTGTAATTGGGATTTCTCAACACTTTTTTTCCATTTTAAATGAAAAAATAAGCAGATATAAATTTGGACTCCAATCTGTTTTGTGATGATGTTTCCTTAACTTGATATGCAAATTGTGTAAATTCAACAAAACTTTCTTTGACGAAACACAAATACACACCAATTTTCCTTGCCAAGCAGTAGGAGTCACTGTGATGTCAGATTAGATTTTAGTGGTATGCTTGTTTTTGTTGTGGGGAACCTCGTGGCGAGGCAAAGATGGAGAAAATGATTTCATATTACACAACAGGGAGACTTTTCATTGTAAGGGTAGCAGAAAAGAGTTTTAGTGCATGAAAATTGTTTTACACTAGGGGGTATTTTCGCAAAATTTCGCAAAAAGGAGTTTCACTGTAAGAATGTTGCAAGAAAACACATGATAATAATAATAATAATAATAATAATAATAATAATAATGCGGGCCAGTAGTCGAGTGGTTAGCACCAATGTTCCCTCTAAGCTGCGCGCGTGCTCAATCGCGCACTGCATGCACATACTCAGCGCACAAGAACATCTATGCAGCGCACAAAATAAAATAAAACAGAAATGCATTACTTAATATCTAATTTTAGAACTGATATAATATAGTTAATTAGACCAAATCTATCCATCCATCCATCCATCCATCCATCCATCCTTCCATCCATCCATCCGTAGTACCATTTTGTAATGTAACTTGAAATGATCGTAAACTTAGTGTTATGTCATTCATGAAGACGTTGAGCGGAGACGAAACTCTCCTTGCTGCATTCACTGGCATTCTGGCCGCGGGGTGGGGCATGGTTGGGCAGGTGTTTGGATGTGACGGGATAGTCATCTGAATGGCCCTGATGAAGGCCTCTTGCAATGACATGGCTCTTTCCCCAGGGCACAGTCTCGTCCTGCGAAAGGAGAAGAGAAAACTGCGTGGCAGATTACATGCCGGCTGGAACAATGTTTTTGCACAATGCGTTTGCCACTGTTAACGCATCCGCCTTCTTTTTTTTCCCGGAGGGTACAACATCGACCCATTCAGTGAACGACTCAATCAGCAGATCCTAGAATGTGGCTGTGAATCTTGAAAACATTTTTCAGGCGTCCACAAAAAAACATTTCCAACTCCATCATGTTCAGAATCATGACACACTGGACATGATGTTATTCTGTCCGTTTGTGCCAATGGATGGTCCTCACATGAGATTTAGCCTGTTGAGAGTGGTGTGGGATGTTGAGAGTGGTGTGGGAGCTGTGCCTCAGGGATGGGAAGGTTGTGAATTTGGGACACATCATCAGTAGTGCTCCAAAGTGTTTGGGACACATCAACAGTAGTGCTCCAAAGAATCATTGGGTGTTTCGGCCTTTCATCACTAGACACCCTCATCGATGGTGGCCAGCGACAGGTTGATCACGCCCACGCTTGTGTCCCATGCCCAATCAGAAGTTGAGAAGCTCGTGGGGACCCGGTCTTAGGTTGCTGACCTATGAGCCCAACAAGGGTCCTTCCTCTTCATCCTGATCCAGTGGCTGCTTCTTTCTGCCGCTTCGGAGAGTGATCTAACTGTGTGCCGCAGAGCCTGTCCATGGATGCCCAGGTCTTTTAGCAGTTAAATGGTGGAGGAAGCCACAAACCCTCTGCATCAAACTTCAATGGGATAGACCTTGGCTTTCCATCCTCGCTGTTGCGCATCCACTGCGATTACTGTGCAGCGCAGCTTCTTGCGCTCATAGGCCTCTTCAACTGAGTTTTCCCACGGGACTGTGAGTTCTGTGATGCAGACAGCCTTGAGTGAAGGGGACCAGAGCACCAAGTCTGGACTTAGAGTGGTGGCTGCAATCTCCGCTGGGAAAACCAATTGCTGGCCAATGTCAACCCGCATCTTCCAATCCCGGGCCCTGGATAGCTGTCCAACCTCTAGTTTTGCAGAAGGATGGTTGGGCTTTTTCTCTCCGTCTCCAATAAAAGTCAATGGTGCTGTGCTGGAAGTTGTGGCTCTCATGGGCAAGGAGTTGATGGTATTCCTCTTGCTCTCAAGGACAACTGCCAAACTCTTCAGGACCTGGTTGTGCCTCCAGGTGTAGCGGGCTTGTGTGAGGCTGGTCTTACAACTGGTCAGGATGTGTTTGAGAGTTCCTGGAGTTGGACAGAGGTCACAGGTTGCCATACCATTGGTGGAGATTTTTTGGAGATGGGAGCACATCATTGATAGCTCTGATGATGAAGCTGATGTTGCTTGCCTCCATTTCCCAGAGATCCCTCCAGATGAGCTTTCATTTCTCCAGGCCTTCCCACTTCATCCATTGTCCCTGCTTGGCAAGAGAGACAGCCTTTGCAGTTCTTTCAGCTTCCTCTCAGCGGCTCAGCTCTTCCATCACCATTTTCCTTCTTTCCGATGTTGAGGCCTTACGCCAAGATGGTTTGTTTGTAAGGCCAAAGCCCCCTCTTCCTAGCTGGACGTGTCCCACAATGTCGCTGTGCCTTAGGGTTGCTGTGGCCTGCTGCACCGCGATGGATGGCGTCCATTTCCGTCCAGTTGATAGGGGGGGTGCAGCTTGACTGATCTTCCGGTCTCTGGAGTCTGTAAGGGTCATCTGAAGTCTCACTTTAGAGCACTTGTACTCTTCGGTGAGGCTTGTGATTGGAAGCTCAAGGACTCCTTATCCATAGAGCAGGGGTCGGGAACCTTTTTGACTAAGAGAGCCATAAAAGTAAAATATTTAGAAATGTTTTTCAGCGAGAGCCACACGCACGCACGCGCACATACAAACGCTCGCGTACGCGCGCGCACATACAAACGCTCGCGTACGCGCGCGCACATACAAACGCTCATGCGTTTCATGCCTTTTTGTGTCCTGGTGGACCTTTTCCAGACGCTTTTCAAGTTCCTGCTTTGAGGTTTTCAGGATTCCGCTTTTGTCCTTAGCAAAGAGGTCTTTGACGAACTTGAAGGGGTTTTTTAGAACCGTGTTCTTGTGTGTTCCTTGTTGTTATGAAGTTTCCTCAAGTGTTCTGCCCTTCGTAAGGTTGCCAACCGGCATTTGATGTCCCCCTGGAGCAGCATGAGACCTTCTTTCTCTGCATCAGTGGCCTTCTTCCACTGTTTTCGCAGGTCCCTTCTTGATCATAGATTCACAGGCATCCCCAGAAGATGATCAGATGGATACAATTGAGCAGAAGGTCTTGATCTGCTCCTGCCACTTGTTCTAACGCTGTCACTGTCACAAGCGATTTGATAAGTCAGGTTGCAATGACTGAGTCCCCCCAGAAGAGGACATGGGTGCTCTATTGCAGCATTGTAGCATTGTATAATGCACAGCTGAAGCCTCCACAAGGGTGCTGCCTGGGGGGAGGCGGGGTGCCTGTGGGGAGGGGCTGCCCCCCCACGAGTATCCCTCCACCAACCTGAGCCCAATTCCCCAGGCTCGCCTGTTGTCTTCAAAAAATTGCCTTCCCTCCAGCCACCTGGTCGTTCGCATGAACTGTCAAAGGTGCGATAAACGCAGACGCCCCCCATGGTTTCAGTCATTCAGCCCAAACACACACACACACACAGCACAGCCATCACACACTCTTTCTCATTGGCAAGTCACACACACACACACACACACACACACACACACACACACACACACACACACACACACACACACACACACACACATATAGACATGGACACACACAAAGACAGACGGCTCCTCAAAATGGCCCTCCTCCACCGACCCCCCCTGTGTCCACGAATTTTCCTCCCACAGCGATGATGAATGCATTAATGTTGATGAATGCATTAATATTACGGAAGACCTACGATCAATCGCAGCTGCATTTAAACAAAAAAAGAACATATAAAGCCTCCAGTTCGAGAAATAAATCCCCCTGGCCCTCGCGCAAAAACACCAGTCAACCAGGCACACGTCATCTGACGCATGATCCGTACAGGCCTCCCGAGTCTTGCGCAGAAACTTTACGCCTCGGGGTGTGGCCAGAACCGATCCACAATACCTAGTTCTGTCGCTAACAGGTCCCCCCCCAATCTCAATTCATCCGTAACCAGAAATATTTGGCCCCAAAAAAATGTTATGCAATACATTCATTCAACATAGCTGCATACCCATAAAAGCAATCCCGAGCGACGAGCATCAAGAAGAGAGGGAGCCCCACTCGAAGGAAACCCTCCCTCTCGACGCCGATACGCTAGGACCGGGTTTCGGCACCAATAATGATGGGTTAAAAATGATCGTTCGATCTGGTTCATGGCTCTTCAGGGTGTGGATGCGGTAGTGGGATGGTAAAATCAGCAGGAACCAAGGTGTTCAACAGAATAAGTTATCTTAATTTTGTAGACAGCAGGGACATTGTGAGGTCGGTTGAGGAGGGACAGACAGAGAGAGAGAGAGAGAGAGAGAGATCGACATGTGGGGAGAGCTTTATAAAACATTGCCCCAACATAACCCAATGAGTGACAGGTGCCAAGCAATAATGCCGTACAGTTCACGTACGCTACGCAGCCAATCGGAGCAGAACTAGTGAATATGCCCTGCCCATACAGGTTACAGGCCATCTGATGATGCTCACAGTGGTCCTCAGTGTGCTCAGGGAGCTTGTGTGTCTGCTCAGAAACATGAAAAATTAGAGGGAACATTGGTTTGCACGCCGGCTTCACAGTACAGAGGTCGCCGGTTTTCGTCCCACTACGGTCTCCCTGTGTGCAGTTTGCATGTTCTCCCAAGGGCCGTGTGGGTTTTCTCCAGGTCCTACGGTTTCCTCCCACATTCCAAACACATGCATGGCAGGCAGATTGAACACTCCAAATTGTCCTTAGGTGTGAGTGCAAGAGTAACCGTTGTCTTTGTGTGCCCTGCGATTGACTGGCAACCAATTTAGGGTTTCCCCTCCTTGTGCCCAAAGGCGGCTTGGATAGGCGGTACGGAAAATGGATGAATGTATAATAATAATAATAATAATAGTAATAGTAATAATTGTAATAATAATAATGCACCCTTATTACCTGCTCTGCTACTTAGCATAGCACCGATTATTCCCTCAAGCCATTAACTCTTTGAACAGTAGCCCAAATGGAACTGTATAGTGCCTCTTTGCAATTTTTTGATGATGATACTCGTGCAGCGTGTTCGACCGGAAACAAATTCCTTGTGTGTTCAGAATGGTGCACCGATGTCACGATGCTCGACGCACACTGCAGCCCTGGTTTGGAATCGCTGTCTCTCAACTGCAAGCCATTCTACTCGCCACGTGAGTTCGCTTCCTTTATTCTCGTTGCCGTGTACATCGCGCCACAAGCTAATGCTAACGCGTCTATACAAACGCTAGCGGACCATGTAAACCATCTCGAACTAAAATATCCAGAATCACCCCGGATAATTTTGGGCGATTTTAATCAAACACGTTTAAACCGTGAACTTCCCAAATATAAGCAGCATATTGACTGTTTCACCAGAGGAGAAAACATTCTAGATCATTGTTACACAGCACTCAAAGGCGCATACCGGTCTGTTGCGCATGCAGCATTGGGTATTTCTGACCACTATTTAATCCACTAAATTCCCACATACAAACAGAAACTCAAATGTGTAAAACCGGTAGTCAAGACAGTTAAAACATGGACAGATAAGCAAAGTTATCGCTACAAGAATGCTTAGACTGCACTGATTGGAGCGTCTTTGAAACTTCAACGGGCACATTGGATGAATACACAGACACTGTAACATCATACATCAGTTTCTGTGAGGACATGTGTGTACCAACAAAGTCCTTCCGCTCATTCAACAACAACAAGCCATGGTTCACTCCCAAATTCAGGCAGCATAGGAAAGAGAAAGAATCCGCATTTAAAAGCGGCGATCGAGCAGTTTACAAACTCGCCCGAAACAGGCTGACGAAGGAAATTAACATCGCAAAGAAAAGTTATGCGGAGAGGCTTAACAGTTCTCCGCTAACGACTCTGCATCGGTGTGGAATGGCCTGAAAGCAATAACAAATTATCGTTTACCTTCCCCCCAAGCAGTGTACAACAATGGTATGGCTGATGAGTTAAATACATACTTCTGCCGATTTGAAAAGGCCACCCCCATTTCCCTGGTCTGCCCACCATTACCAGAAACTACCGTATCTCCGCCCTTTGCCCTACAGATCCACGAACTGGACGTTAGACGGCTCTTCAAGCAGCAGAAGATCAAGAAAGCTGCAGGACCTGACAGAGTGTCCCCCTCCTGCCTGAGGGTCTGCGCTGACCAGCTGGCTCCGGTCTTCACACAAATCTTCAACAGATCCCCGGAGCAGTGTGAAGTCCCATCCTGCTTCAAACAGTCTACTATCGTCCCAGTTCCAAAGAAACCAGCACCCTCGGGATTGAACGACTATAGACCTGTTGCTCTGACGTCTGTGGTCATGAAGTCCTTTGAACGCCTCGTGCTGAACCACCTAAAGAACATCACCGGACCTCTGCTAGATCCTCTTCAGTTTGCCTACCGGGCAAACAGGTCTGTGGAGGATGCAGTAAACATCGGACTGCACCACTTCCTCGACCACCTTGACAACACAGGAACCTACGCAAGGATCCTGTTTGTGGACTACAGCTCTGCGTTCAATACCATCTTCCCAGAACTCCTCATCCCCAAACTTCTCCAGCTTGGTGTGTCCCCCACGATCTGCCAGTGGACCCTCAGCTTCCTGACAGGACGGACACAACAGGTCAGACTGGGAAATATATCATCCACAACACGAACCACGAGCACTGGAGCCCCGCAGGGATGCGTCCTCTCTCCATTGCTCTTCTTTCTCTACACGAACGACTGCACCTCAACGCACCCAGCTGTCAAATTCGTAAAGTTCGCAGACGACACCACGGTCATCGGTCTCATCAAAGACGGCGACGAGTCTACGTACCGACAACAAGTGGAGCAGCTGGAGCTCTGGTGCAGCCGTCACAACCTGGAGCTGAACACGCTCAAGACAGTTGAGATGATCGTGGACTTCAGGAAACATCCATCACCACAGCTACCCCCACACTATCCAACTGCCTGGTGTCAACCGTTGAGACCTTCAAGTTCCTGGGAATCACAGTCTCCCAGGACATGAAGAGGGAGGTCAACACCAACTCTATCCTGAAAAAGGCCCAACAGAGAATGTACTTCCTGAGGCTGCTAAAGAAGCATGGCCTGCCACAGGAGGTGCTGCAACATTTCTGCACGGCTGTCATCGAATCCATCATGTGTTCTTCCATCACCGTTTGGTTCGGGGCCGCCACAAAAATGGACAAAATCCGACTTCAACGGACAGTTAGGACGGCGGAAAACATCATTGGCACCGCCCTACCCACTCTCGAGGACTTGCACACTGCAAGAATCCAAACAAGGGCGCGGAAAATCCTACTGGACCCTCCGCACCCTGCCCACCACCTTTTCCAGCTACTCCCCTCAGGCAGGCGCTACCGATCCATGCGCACCAAATCCAGCAGACATTTAAACAGCTTCTTCCCCCAAGCCATTAACTCTTTGAACTCTTTGAACTCTTTCAACGATAGCCAAAATGGAACTGTATTAGTGCCACTTAGCATTTTTTTTTTGACGGCGATACTAGTGCAGCGTGTTCTACCGGAAACAAATTCCTTGTGTGTTCTACATACATGGCAATAAAGATGATTCTGATTCTGATGTGTTTGTTTAACCATGGCGCACTTTTACACTTAGTTTTCTTTTGATACTTTTTCTGTTCAGATCATTTTGATGTTTTACATTTTGTTCCTGCTGACCTTTATTTTAATACAATTTGTCAAACAACCTCCTGCTCCCTCCTGGCTGCTTTTTGGGATCCACACCCGCCATCACCACCTCGCAAAACGTGACAGCAATGAACGCGCACGAACATCAGGGCGGTGTAAAATAGCTATATAGGGACAAACGAGAGCATGTTACTGCATTGCAACCTATTTACAGCTTCAATTAACATAGTCCGTTTCAAATAATTTGGTGAAATATTAATAATAATACATTTAATTTCCAAGAGCCTTTCAGAACACTCAATGAAACTTTACAATCAAAAAACAATACACAAATCAATAGAACCATAAATAAAATGATAAATAATAAAATAGCTGATTTAACTAGACCATGAATGCAATTTTAAACAGATGGGTTTTGATGTGGGATTTGAAAGTAGGAAGGGAGTCAATATTACAGATGGGTGGAAGTGAATTCCAGAGTTTGGGAGCAGAGCGAATAGCTCTGCACCCCATCGTGCTGAGAGATTTGAAGCAGGTCATTCAGATTTGCTAATGCAAGGTGTATCTCGTCAGAAAGTAGGGTCGTCTGAATGGAAGGGGATTCACGATAATTTTACGAGTGTGAAGAGAAGTGAGGATGAGCTACTGTCGGTATCAACATGATAACATAATGCAAACTGGAAACAAACCACCGGTGCATAATACAAGCTAACATTTGTCATTGCAGCGGTTTTAATGCTTCAAGGCTTTTGGATCAGCCAAAGGTAATAGAGTCACAATGACTACCTTATTCACATCAAGAGTTTCAGTCATGATTTGCCTTTTAGCTTCCACTGAGGCTCTTAATCCCAGGAATTTGATAAACACCAGAAAGCACACCATCTTCCGCTAATTCTCCCCATTGCTGAAGAAGCTCCTGACAAATCACAACATGCTTCTCTGCCGAACAGTAAAAATGAGCATCTGCATCAAATCACTTCCTCCAGTATTGACAATAACATGGACTTTGCGGTCCATGTTATTGTCAATACATATTCTAATTTCCCAAAACACAGACTTTCCAAAATTCTCTGCTGCCTTGCACTTTTTATCGTACTATTTTGTTCGTGTGTGTTGTACTGGGAACTACAATTGACATCCAAAAATCCAAATTCATCAAAGCCACAAAACAAGATTTCATATCTAGCATCGCCCAATAAGTCCCCAATTACTGTAACATCTTGAGAATGTCTAAGACTTATTATTTTGAATACCTGTGAACGACGAGGAAAGACGACACGAGACAACCGTGTTAATCAGCTTCACACAACGGCATTTATGACAACTGCGCATGCGTGAGCTGAGCCTACATCGCCTACATGCAACGTTTGCATTGCTTCCTATGAGCCACTAAGCCCCTTTCATAAGTCTCACGTACACTTTACAGTCACGGTTTAATGTAAATTTACGTTTTTTAGCGTCACATATGTTGTTAGCTTCTTTTGAATCTTTCTTCTGGGCTGAGGTTCTGTGCATCTATTTTGGAAAATGACATGCAATTGCACGACTTTATAACGCTTGCGAAAGTCCGGAAGAAAGAAGCAGGCTTCTGATTGGCTGCCGTGCCGAGTATGCAAATTTCAACTGCAGGTAGTCTATGTTTGTGTGCTCGGCGACGGTACACGTGTTTTGTTTGTGCGTGTAGGCGAGGGCGTCAGTGAGGAGTTTGTTGAGCGCGGTCAGGACAAACCATCTATGATTTGGCGGAATTTAACACAAGTAGGTATTATTGAGCTTGAATATTTCGCTGTGGAATAATATGTTTTGAATGTTGAAAGTGATTCCATTTTTCAATAAATGTTGATTTCTTTAACTTTGCCCCTTCGATGGAAACTTATTAAAAACAGACGCAATCTTGATAAATCACAGTGCATGTTATTTTAATTTATTTCCACTTCCTCCTCCAAGTATCTGCGAAATAGTATGCAAACGCCATATTCCTTGAGACAAATTTATTAACTGATCAGGGATATTTTTCACATTTGAAAGACAGTTAATAAATCGGGTTGTAGTGTTCTTACTGTGCTATGAGGTTTGTACATACTACATTTAAAGGACAACCTGCACCATTTTTTGTTTTTGTTTCCCACTGACATCAGAAAAACGTTTTATAGCATCTAAAATACCCAAATCAGGCAGGCTGATATTTGTAGTTAAATAAAAAACACCAATAAAAATTACTTCAAAATGAATCCGGAAATGGTCAGTTTCAGAAGGTCGCACCCCCCTGTTCGTGACGTCACGCCAAGACGTCTTGCCTTTGATCGAGAATCAAAACAATGGCTTCAGATTCGGAGAAGATGTTTTCTTGTTACTCATCCAGTTATGAATATGATTCAAACAGTTCTAAAGAGGAAAGCATAAATGTTTGCAATTGATTCAAGGAGTCCTCCCATATCAATTCGAGCCGTCAATGACAGCAATGTAGCACCCAGAAAATGCAGAAGATTGCGCCCAAGCACCATTGGAAATGGGCTGATTTGTCTGCTGGGAATTTATGTCAGCGAATATCAAATAGTTGTCTTGGTGCGACACACAACGATTCACCATGGCGTTATTTATGTGTTTTCTTTCTAATTTCACCATCAACACGGATCAACACGAACTTTTCAGACCAAACAATACACAAATCAATAGAACCATAAATAAAATGATAAATAATAAAATAGCTGATTTAACTAGACCATGAATGCAATTTTAAACAGATGGGTTTTGATGTGGGATTTGAAAGTAGGAAGGGAGTCAATATTACAGATGGGTGGAAGTGAATTCCAGAGTTTGGGAGCAGAGCGAATAGCTCTGCACCCCATCGTGCTGAGAGATTTGAAGCAGGTCATTCAGATTTGCTAATGCAAGGTGTATCTCGTCAGAAAGTAGGGTCGTCTGAATGGAAGGGGATTCACGATAATTTTACGAGTGTGAAGAGAAGTGAGGATGAGCTACTGTCGGTATCAACATGATAACATAATGCAAACTGGAAACAAACCACCGGTGCATAATACAAGCTAACATTTGTCATTGCAGCGGTTTTAATGCTTCAAGGCTTTTGGATCAGCCAAAGGTAATAGAGTCACAATGACTACCTTATTCACATCAAGAGTTTCAGTCATGATTTGCCTTTTAGCTTCCACTGAGGCTCTTAATCCCAGGAATTTGATAAACACCAGAAAGCACACCATCTTCCGCTAATTCTCCCCATTGCTGAAGAAGCTCCTGACAAATCACAACATGCTTCTCTGCCGAACAGTAAAAATGAGCATCTGCATCAAATCACTTCCTCCAGTATTGACAATAACATGGACTTTGCGGTCCATGTTATTGTCAATACATATTCTAATTTCCCAAAACACAGACTTTCCAAAATTCTCTGCTGCCTTGCACTTTTTATCGTACTATTTTGTTCGTGTGTGTTGTACTGGGAACTACAATTGACATCCAAAAATCCAAATTCATCAAAGCCACAAAACAAGATTTCATATCTAGCATCGCCCAATAAGTCCCCAATTACTGTAACATCTTGAGAATGTCTAACACTTATTATTTTGAATACCTGTGAACGACGAGGAAAGACGACACGAGACAACCGTGTTAATCAGCTTCACACAACGGCATTTATGACAACTGCGCATGCGTGAGCTGAGCCTACATCGCCTTCCTTCTGTTCGCATTCACAGGCGCAGTAAGCGCCCTCTCCTGACTTGGTAGTCTAATCGACTAACATACAATAACAGAGGTCGTTTCTAACCCCTACACTCTCTCCTGTTTTAATAGATGTCCCGACATCTTGACTATACCAACAAGTAGTCAAGTACCAGTAGAAGCACAGTCATCTGTCTGGTCTCCGTAGGTGGTGTCAATCACATTCTACTGCAACTACATTCAATGTCACATAACCGTCGAGAGTAGAGTAGCAATAGTGTTCAGGTCGCACTAGATAATGAGTCGTGGGGTAAGGCATGCAAGTATACAACACATTTGCACCAGGTCTCCAAGCCTGGTATGATGGATGACTCGCAAGTGTTCATATGTGAATATCTCTGTGGGTCTTCGAGTACGAGTAGACCTTCAGTGGCAGCGATTCCATTCCACTTTGTGACGCGGTGTCCGATTCCACCAACTCCGCCGGCGCATCACCCTCATTATCATCCATTACAAGTTGTTCCGGGCTTCCCTCAGCAGGCAGGCTGTCAGCTGGTGTTGGTTTTGGTAATGATGCTGGTACGACCAATGGAAACGCTTCCTCTAGCTGCTGCCCATCCTCTGGTTCCGTAGTTTGTGCCTGGGGGTGGAATTCTGATGCCACAGCTCTTAAATTGTGCGGTTCAGGTTGAGACACCTGATGACTGCCTGTCCTCCTTTTATACACAGGTAACCGTCGGAGATTGTATGAACATCCCTCCTCTTCATCTGAATATCCAGACTCCTGCCCAACTGCTTCCCTGCTATAAGCCTGTCTGTCTAGCTGTTTTTTCTGCTTCTTTGCCTGTCTGTCTAGCTGTTTTTTCTGTTTATTTGGCTGTTCAACTGGCAAATCATTGACAGACATTAGGAGATTACGGTGCAACACACGGGTAGTTTTGTCTCCGTTTTCTGCCTGAACCTTGTACACTGGTCCATCTCCCACTCTTTCAGTGACCCTGTGGACTTTTTCCTCCCAGTAAGCCCGGAGCTTGCCAGGTCCACCCCTCTCAGATAGGTTCCTGACAAGTACACGATCCCCTGGCTGGAGTGCAATGCCTTTAACATTCACCATGGCGTTATTTATGTGTTTTCTTTCTAATTTCACCATCAACACGGATCAACACGAACTTTTCAGACCAAACAAAGGACCCAAAATTCATTGTATGTCGCTTTCTCGGTCAGGGGCGGTCCAAACGTGACGTCACATGGGGATCGTCATCAACTCGAAAACAAGACTTCATGAATATTCAGCGCAAGTCTTAAAACGTAAACTATAGCTATATGCTGTGGAATCTTTGTAAAATACGCTCAGTCGAAGTCATTTAAAGTGATTTTATAAATTATGGACATAACTTGTATTTCCGGCCCAAACACTCCCTCCAAATGCTCCTGGCCCGGCCCCTCTGTCAAATTTTAGAACCCAATGCGGCCCGCGAGTCAAAAAGTTTGCCCACCCCTGCTCTCGCTGCTGCCCATCCTCTGGTTCCGTAGTTTGTGTCTGGGGGTGGAATTCTGATGCCACAGCTCTTAAATTGTGCGGTTCAGGTTGAGACACCTGATGACTGCCTGTCCTCCTTTTATACACAGGTAACCGTCGGAGATTGTATGAACATCCCTCCTCTTCATCTGAATATCCAGACTCCTGCCCAACTGCTTCCCTGCTATAAGCCTGTCTGTCTAGCTGTTTTTTCTGCTTCTTTGCCTGTCTGTCTAGCTGTTTTTTCTGTTTATTTGGCTGTTCAACTGGCAAATCATTGACAGACATTAGGAGATTACGGTGCAACACACGGGTAGTTTTGTCTCCGTTTTCTGCCTGAACCTTGTACACTGGTCCATCTCCCACTCTTTCAGTGACCCTGTGGACTTTTTCCTCCCAGTAAGCCCGGAGCTTGCCAGGTCCACCCCTCTCAGATAGGTTCCTGACAAGTACACGATCCCCTGGCTGGAGTGCAATGCCTTTAACACCACGGTCATAGTATTTCTTCCTTTTTTCAGCGCTCTTTTGACTGTTCTTGGAGGCAATTCTGTAAGCATCTTGCATTCGACAGGCCCACTTACGTGCATATTCCTGTCGGCTTTTTGCTTCTTCGTCCGCTGTCAGACCAAAAACTAAGTCGATGGGCAACCGGGGAGACCTTCCATAGAGGAGGAAGAACGGTGAATAGCCAGTGGACTCATGTCTTGTACAGTTGTACGCATGAACTACATGAGGCAAATAGTCTTTCCACTCAGCTTTCCTTTCTTCTTGGAGAGTGCGTAGCATCTGTAACAATGTTCTATTCAGACGTTCTACAGGGTTGCTCTGCGGATGGTATGGGGTGGTTCGGGAATGCGCAATGCCAGACAACTGTTGAAGCCGCTGGAATAGACTGTTTTCAAACTCCCGACCTTGATCATGATGTAGTCTCTCTTGATAAGCGAACCGTGTAATAAAATCACTAAAGATTTTCTCAGCAGCAACCTTGCCTGACTTACTCTTAGTCGGGTAGGCTTGTGCAAAACGAGTAAAGTGGTCTACCAGGACTAGAATATACTCATAGCCTCCTTTACTTGGCTCCAGATGGAGATCATCAATCAAAATGAGCTCAAATGGGGCACTAGTAGTGATGTTGCCCATGGGTGCTTTTTCCGGAATGGTGGGGCGTTTCTGTTTAATGCAGGAACACTGGCGAATGACGTACTTTTCTATTTCGTGCTGCATGAATGGCCAATAGAACCTCTGCCTTGCAAGGTTGATCACCTTGTCAGCTCCAACATGACCCATGTCATCATGCAGGTGTTTAAGCACCGTCGACTTCAGCTTACTAGGGAGAACGAGCTGTTTCCATTTCCCCGCCTGTCTGTATAAAATCCCCTTGTCCAGTTTCAGTCTATTCCATTCGTGTACTAGTCTCCTTGCCTCTGGTCCCATTTGTCTTTTATCTTTGTCATTGGGGTTCCATCCCCTCCTCTTCAGTGTCATTACCTCAGAGATTGACGCATCCTCTTCCTGAGCAGCTCTGATATCATCTGGAGTGATAACGGGGACTGTCACCGGAAGAAAATCCTCACCATCAGAGGTGAGTTGCAACGCCGCCATCCATGGCACATCCTCCTCAGCCACAGCCTTGTCCCCCTGCCATATGGTGGAAACCACGTCTGGGGGCAAAGTTTCAGTGTACTCCTCTGTGTGTCCCTCCAGCTTAGCTGGATAACGCGACAGTGTGTCGGCGTCAGCATTCGCCTTGCCTGGCCTGTACTTTATTGTGAAGTGGAAATCCGCCAATTCACCCACCCGGCGATGTCCGGCAGCATTGAGTTTGGCCGTGCTTAGAACGTACGCGAGAGGGTTATTGTCCGTGTACACAGTGAATGTGGGTGCATAGTAGAGATAATCTCGAAATTTGTCGCAGATTGCATACTTCAACGCCAGAAAATCAAGCTTTCCAGAATGGAGATGATAATTTTTCTCTGAAGGTGAGAGTGTTCTGGATCCATAAGCAACAACGCAAAGTTTATCTCCCTGCTGCTGATAAAGCACAGCCCCCAGACCTTCATTGGATGCGTCCGTATTTAACACAAAGGGCAGATTAAAGTCTGGGTAGGCTAAAATAGGTGGACCAGTCAATACATCTACCAGGCGGGAGACCACAGCACTGTGTTCGGGGCCCCACTGAACAGGGTTACCAGAGGGAAGCTAGCCTAACTTAGTGACTTTCCTTTGGCGTGCAGCGGTGTTGTGAACTGGCCTCTGGTCAGGCTGAGTGGCCCCCTCTACCTGTTTAAACAGTGGCCGTGCAATCCTGGCAAAGTCCTGTACGAAGGATCTATAGTAGCCCAAGAACCCCAATAGAGCTCTGACTTCCCCTACATTGCGTGGTTCTCTCTCTTTTAACTGCAAAACGGCTTCCAGGTCTTTAGGGTCTATGCCAGGGGTGGGCAAACTTTTTGACTCGCATTGGGTTCTAAAATTTGACAGAGGGGCCGGGCCAGGAGCATTTAGAGGGAGTGTTTGGGCCGGAAATACTAAACCTAAAGCATTAAAGGACAACCGACGCCTCCCGACAAGTTATGTCCATAATTAATAAAATCACTTCAAATGACTTTGACTGAGCGTATTTTACAAAGATTCCACAGCATATAGCTATAGTTTAAGTTTTAAGACTTGCGCTGAATATTCACTAAGTCTTGTTTTCGAGTTGATGACGATGCCCATGTGACGTCACGTTTGGACCGCCCCTGACCGAGAAAGCGACACACAATGCATTTTGGGTACTTTGTTTGGTCTGAAAACTTCATGTTGATCCGTGTTGATGGCGAAATTAGAAGGAAAACACATAAATAACGCCATGGTGAATCGTTGTGTGTTGCACCAAGACAACTATTTGATATTCGCTGACACAAATTCCCAGCTGACAAATCAGTCCATTTCCAATGGAGCTTGGGCGCAATCTTCTGCATTTTCTGGGTGCTACATTGCTGTCATTGGCGGCTTGAATTGATATGGGAGGACTCCTTGAATCAATTGCAAACATTTATGCTTTCCTCTTCAGAACTTGAATCATATTCATAACTGGATGAGTAACAAGAAAACATCTTCTCCGAATCTGAAGCCATTGTTTTGATTCTCGAGCAAGGCAAGACGTCATGGCGTGATGTGACGAACAAAGGGGTGGGACCTTCTGAAACTGGCCATTTCCGGATTCATTTTGAAGTCATTTTTATTGGTGTTTTTCATTTAACTAAAAATATCAGCCTGCCTGATTTGGGTATTATAGATGCTATAAAACGTTTTTATAATGTCAGTGGGAAACACAAAAAAATGGTTCCGGTTGTCCTTTAAATGTAGTGTGTACAAACCTCATAGCACAGTAAGAACCCAATTTATTAACTGTCTTTCAAATCTGAAAAATATCCCTGATCAGTTAATAAATTTTTCTCAAGGAATATGGCGTTTACATACTATTTCACAGATACTTGGAGGAGGAAACGGAAATAGATTAAAATAACATATGCACTGCGATTCATCAAGATTGCGTCTGTTTTAATACGTTTTCATTGAAGGGGCAAAGTTAAAGAAATCAACATTTATTGAAAAATGGAATCACTTTCAACATTCAAAACATATTATTCCACAACGAAATATTCAAGCTCAATAATGCCTACTTGTGTTAAATTCCGTCAAATCATAGATGGTTTGTCCTGACCGCGCGCTCAACAAACTCCTCACTGAAAGCCCTCGCCTTCACGCGCAAACAATACACGTGTACCGTCGCCGAGCACACAGACATCGGCAACCTGCAGTGAAATTTGCATACTCGGCACGGCAGCCAATCAGAAGCCTGCTTCTTTCTTCCGGACTTTCGCAAGCGTTATAAAGTCGTCCAATTGCATATAATTTTCCAAAATAGATGCACAGAACCTCAGCCCAGAAGAAAGATTCAAAAGAGGCTAACAACATATGTGACGCTACAAAACGTAAATTTACATTAAACCGTGACTGTAAAGTGTACGTGAGACTCATGAAAGGGGCTGAGTGGCTCGTAGGAAACAATCCAAACGTTGCATTGTGCACCACAATGACGATCGACTTCTGCAGCAAAATCTAGCCATGCACATTTAACGTAAATTAAGCAAGGTAGTATTTGTACTCGGTACATTCTTGATTAAAAAAAACTTTATACTTTGTGACAATGTTTTTAATGTGATTAGTTGTCTCATTGTGTTTCAGGTTGTGAAAGATGGGGCAGGCAACTTTTCAGTTATCTGCCCTGTTGTCCGCTAACTTTTTGTCATGAGTTTCAGACGCTGTTTTTACTATAATTTGGGCAGGTTCGGCGGGCCGGATTAAAAAGCCTAACGGGCCGTATGTGGCCCGCGGGCCGTAGTTTGCCCATTCCTGGTCTATGCGGACACCATCACTTGACACGAGACGACCCAAGTACCTCACTTGTCGTCTGAACAGTTCACATTTATTCGGACGTAGCTTTATGCCATGCTCCCGCAGCCGGTTAAGCACTTTCCTCAGGTCCTCTACGTGTTCATGAAATGATTTTGAGAAGCAGAGCACGTCATCCAGATAAGGAGAGCAGCATTCGTCCCTCAGGCCATCAAGAACGTCCTCCATACATCTTTGAAAGGCTGCTGGCGCATTAGTTAGGCCAAATGGGAGGCGGAGCCACTCGTACAGCCCCCAAGGGGTGCTGAAAGCCGTTAGATGCCTGGAACTGTCATCAACAAAGCCCTGGTGGTAAGCGCTGCCTTGGTCAAGTATTGAGAACCAAGAGTAGCCCCCCAGGTTATCTAGCAGATCTTGAATGCGTGGGAGTGGATGACGATCAGGCACAGTTTTGCGATTTAGCTCCCTAAAGTCAACGCACAGGCGCAAGCTTTTATCTTTTTTTCTAACACATACGACAGGAGATGAGTATGCTGAAGTGGATTTTCTTATCCAACCATGGTGAAGTAGGTTTTGCACACAAGAAGAATTATCATGTCAGATGTGATCTCAAACCATTCCTTACCGATTTACAGGTTCGTGATGTTTTGATCGTAACCAAAATCTGCACCTGGTTGTTGTGACTCAAACATAATTCTTTGCTTCAAACCCATCAGTCTATATAAAAATTGCTGTGGGGACTCACTGTCTCGCTGCTGAGCGGTACTGAGTTCGTTGAAGAGCTCAGAGCTGCTCTTATCTCTGATATGTGATCGTAAAATTGTTTTTAACTGTGACATTGTAAGACCCTCTGTATCACTTAGCATGTCTCGGAATGTTCCAGGTTTAGTTATCTTCGACACAGTGCGGATAACCTCAGACTCGCTAAACCCTTCTTGTAGTCCCTCATCCATTTGTCTACACAGGCTACGGTATGACAGTTCAGACCCGGTGTCAGAAATCTGACCACCATAAATTTTGAACTCCCTCCGTGGAAACAGAGCAGCTACATCTGTGTACTTCACCACCTGCCCCCCCATACCGGCATGTTCAGGAGGAGCACCACCTGAACTGTTGGCGATGATCCTGCCCGGTGTGTGGATGTCTCTCGGTGGAAGATATGGAACCGCAACTTCTCCTCTCAGGTCAGCTCCTTCCCCAGTAGGTTCCTCCGGGGCATCTAGGAGCTCGCTGATCATGTCATCGAGGTGAAGGAGTTGAGACATGCCTTCATCTTCTATGTGTCTTAATTTGTCACCTCTGACATAGTCAATAATCACATCAAACAGTTCTGGTTCACTAAGTGCCGCAAGGTCCTCAGTATCACTCTCATCCACTGCGCCGGCAACAGTTAGTAGCTGATTGACATTCAAAGCTAATAGTCTCTTTTGGATCTTGAAAATCAATACCCGTCGTGGAGTTGTGGGAGCCATCGTTAGCCCCTGAAGCCTCTACTCTCTGGAGAACGGACAGCACTACAGTCTTCCCTGAAGCTTTAGGCACAGGTTCTCTTCGTAGCAGCTCCCACTCTGCCCACAATCCCGGACGAGCCCCCAATTGTAACCGGCCTCAGGCCTAGGGGATACCTGGGTCGGTCCAAAGCGCTTCACAGGCAGGTAGCACTGTGAACGACGAGGAAAGACGACACGAGACAACCGTGTTAATCAGCTTCACACAACAGCATTTATGACAACTGCGCATGCGTGAGCTGAGCCTACATCGCCTTCCTCTGTTCCATTCACAGGCGCGTAGCGCCCTCTCCTAACTTGGTAGTCTAATCGACTAACATACAATAACAGAGGTCGTTTCTAACCCCCTACACTTGAAGTGAACAAACTTTCTCTCATCTCATGGTCATACTTTAATAGCGCAACTAAAATAAATAAATAAAACAATACATCACGTTCCAGCATGCTATAGTACAAAATAAAATATTGCATGTTTCACATTGTTGTTGACCTCTTATAATTACTCATCTTCGGTTTCCTCTCTCCTGGGTTTCATCATAAGATATCAGTCCATGTCTTTCCTCTTTGCCTTGAAAATGTGGTTATTTTGGACGATGTGCTAAATCACAGGTGTCAAGGTCAAGGCCCGCGGGCCAAATCCGGCCCGCCACATCATTTTTTCGGCCCGCGAAAGCAAATCAAACTTGTGAAATTCCATGATGATTGCTAAAATCTGAGCCAAAATTTCATATTTTTGGATGTCAACCACAATAAAAGTAATTATTCTTGACTTCAGATTTGCAAACGAGTTATTCATTAATTTGCTGTGCGCTCTATATGTAATATTTGAAGGGATTTAAACATTCTAATGGGTTCCCCAAATTCATAACCCTCGAGAGGAAACCATAACTACAATGTGGCCCGCGGCAAAAAATGACTTTGACACCCCTGTGCTAAATGAACAATTTAGATGTAGGTTTCCCATGCTGCTTCTCATTATGCTTCTGTTGACTGTACTTGACATTGTGAAATTTCACCATTGAGCAACCAGCTGCTGTTGAAGTTAGTATTGTGCCAAAAAAGAGAGAAAGCTTCGAATGTGAACTTTGCCAGGGATGTGAGGTATTGCATTAGGAGTATAAAAATGTAAATTGTTGTACAGGGTGTTCAGGATGGTTTGAAATGCCAGCACGTTTATGATTGCAGTGTATGTACCTTGGCCTTACAAAGCAGTACCATTTGGTTCTGTCGGCAGATGTAGGAATATGTACGAAAGTGCTTGAAACTGTCCTTGTAGGAATACGTACCACATTCTAAGATGCAGGATGCTCTCCATTGTTTCAGTATTAGTGGTTCGAACAAATTGAATTTTGAAACAAGCAGTTGTGAAAGCAGGAACTTGGTCGAGATGGGTGCAACATAGACATGCCTTTGTTTTTAACCCATTGGAAGCTGAGTGGTTATTTTTTTCTGTGTGAACTGTGTACAAGTAGCTTCCTGCTTCTCAGAAGTGAGCTTAGGGGGGCTAAAAGTGCTGAATCACACTCACATCTTTGGTGATCACATGATCATGTGTCTTGAATAACAATTCAATGTGAAAATGATAAATGGTTTAGCTCTGCGACACAAACTGCACATTGTACGCTTGAATTTATTTTTTCATGTTTTTTTCTGGTGTGTATTGGAGTGTGAGAGGGTCTTAAACTCGAGAGAACACATTTTTAAAGGGAGGATTTCTTTATTTTATATTTTTTCCAACGAAGGCGGGTGCTTTCTGTATCGTATTGTCGCTTATTGAAATAACTGCTAACATATGCTGTCATGATGACACACCATTTACTGACTGCAAGCTCGTATCAACCCAACATTAAACCAAATCAATTTTGTGATTTTTCACCACAGACGTCAAGTATTTCAAAATATACATTGATGCTTTAAAAAAAAAAGATAATTCAAAAACGTTGCAAAGTTTGATACACTCACCTTTCCCCCTCCAGATGTTCTGAACTTTGATGGCAGTGTGTCTTCTGTATAGTTGTGACTCACATAACCTTTGCTTTTAAAAACTGCTGATGTCTTTGAGCGGTTCCACGTATATGGTTGTTGATGGTCCTTGACGTGTTTAAAGAATGCAACAGTGTCATTTATCTGTCACTTTGACATGGCTGGTGGACAGCGTAACCCTGCGTCGGTTAACATAAAGGTAGCTAATGTGACATGGCATGACATGATTCATATGGACTACTACCACACTGCCATGCTCACACGATATGAAAGGAGTCAAAGGGTGCTTTACAGTCTTGTGTGCAGATGGGCTAATCTCTACTAAGGCAGAAAACAGTAACTCATGGAGGAAGCTTGCATGCTCTGAGGCTCTTCGTCACCACCGCACGCATTGCTGTGGTTGCACACATGCACAAATACCAAACTTACACAAAGGGCTACCTATAGGCACTACTCAAAAGGATACAGTCTTGGAACGAAATGAGAAGAAAATAAGGGAAGTGTACACATCTAATGAAGAAACACTTTGACCGAGCTTCTGATTTGTACAGGTAGCTGAGTGGTTTGGGAAAGTCTCGAGGTTGGATTTTAGTTTGAGGCTGTGCTCATGCCCTCCATCAAGACCTTGACTGTAATACCCCCGCCAGCTAAGTCAGCATTATATAATGCATATAAGAGTTTCTATTGTGAAAACACAAGAGGCTGCTCTTGACGGCTTAGGAGTGCAAAATAGCGTCAACGAAAAAATAAAAATCAATTCTGGAACTCATTACTCTGAAATGTGGCAGCATAATACAAAAAAAAGGATGAGGAACCAAGAACAGTTTGTACAAAATCTCAAGCTTATTAAAACAGGTGGAGATGTAGACTTTTTGACAGCACAATATTAAACTGTGGCACAATATTAAACTGTGGCAGGCCAGTGTGCATTACTGCTCTCACATTGGAGCACCAGACGCAGGACTCATAAGGTTGGCACAAAGTGTGCAAGTCCATGACTGTTGAAGTCATTTGCTTCCTTGCGGCAAATTACACTCACTGCCTAAAAGATGCAGTCATCAACATCACAAAACAATCGTTGATTGAACAATCCTCTTTGGAGGCATCTTTCTAATCTGTACTGAAGCTCCTTGACTTGCATGAGGTGCTTTTAAACTTGTTTTTGAATCCAGATGTTTTCTTGAGGGGACGAAAGAAGGAAGTAGAACATTTGGGTAGTTAAATTGGCTCCCATTTGGGATAATGCATCATGGAAGGCATGCTCACTTCACAGCTTCACTGCGTAGCTCAGACATACCCAGAAGGAATGACACTGTTTCATACAAAGAGCCCTATGGTTGAGGAAGCAGATAATGTAAAAATATAACGTACTTTTTTTTCCTAATAATAAAAAGATGGCCGAGTTTTCAAACGTGTATTCGTAGGATATTAAAATATATTAAAATATATTACAATATATTAAAATATATTAATATATTGTAATATATTAAAAATATGTTGATCTTCTGAAGTATTTGTTCTCCCTGTGTGACATTTCCAGTTTCCTCCCATATTTTAGAAACCTGCCATCATCCATTCATCCATTTTCCATACTACTTATATTGATTGGGGTCAAGAATCCCATCTCAACTCAGTTTGGGCGAATGGGGATTACAAACTTGACTGCAAGCCGCCAGTCAATCACAGACCACATCCGGACAAACAAGCATTCACACGCAAATTCACACATGGGGGAAAAAAAACGTATGCAAGCACATGGAGAGAATACAAGCTGTGCAAACCACAATTGCATGATGCCGCTTCCCCAAACATGCTTTTTAAGTTAATTCAAGGCTCTAAATCAGGGGTCTCAAACTCCACTTAGGTGGCCCGGGTCACTGGACCTACAATCTGGGTGTGCCTGGGGTGGATCTAAAAAAATCGGTACTGCTATTTCTTCTACATTCAAGAAACATTAGGGCTCCCCCAATGCTGAGACAGAATCTTTTCAGTGGGTTGGCCAGGGTGACAAAACACCCCAGGCAGTGGTGGCCAAAGCAGGCAAGCACACATACATGCATGTATGTGTCTGTATCATACTACCCACAGTCAGGGTTTCATGAAGCAAATTTCACACAAATCCAGGAAAATGCCCATCAAGGAAAGACAAGACGAGTTTATTTGTGTTCCTTTCCATATAACATTAAAATCTTTACAGGAAGAGACAAACAATGAAGATATTGTGCAATTCATAGTAAAAGCATTCCAAAAACTAAAAGATGGCATGCAGATGGGAATTTAAACAACAATATAAAAGAACAATATATGAAAATGCTGCAGTAAACAATCATTTCTGCATCCATGACTTAAAGGACAACCGACGTCACTTTTTTTTTTCCTAACTAACATCAGAAAAACGTTTTAGCGCATCTAAAATACCCAAAACACGCAGTATGATATTTTTATTCAAATGCAAAACACCAATAAAAATGATTTAAAGGGTCCAAAATCTGCAAAAAATTGAGCTGCGAATTGGGCAACCCAACCTGAGAGTAGGGACCTATAATAGCTGTGTCCGGCGCCGTCATGGCTGGACATTAGGGATATATAAATAAGGCCGATACGACCAGTCAGACTTTAGTTCGCTGACGAAGCCTCTTGGATAGGAGGCGAAACGTCCGAGACTTTCAAATTTGTACAGATGATGGCTGAAGAAACCTTCTCATCGATGGACCACTCCTGTACGACTGAGAGCTTACACAGACACTCCACGTCATATTTTCAATTCCCAAATACATTCAGGAATGGCAGTGAATGGGTTAAAAAAAACTGTGATATAAAAAGAAAAAAAAAACTAAATGCTGCTTCACTTTGGTTCTGCTTCTGGGAACACACAATAGACCAGTCCCAGATGACACGTCTCGATGCTTCCTGGAGTACACGAAGACATTTTGCATGTATTTTGGTTTGAGTTAAAATCAATGTTTTTCTGATCTTAAAACTACGAATCAACCAGAGAATCAACGAGAGAAACTAGAGAATCAGTCTAATCAACTAGAGAATCATAATAATCAATTGTCACAGATGGCCGGCACCTTTTTTCATATTGTGCATTCAAAAAATGCTTGAGGTGTTTACTTTCCTGACTCAAACTACCTGCTTGGAGTTGAAGCCAATTTCTCTTATGGTACATCCTGTTTAGATATTCTTCATGCATCTGCACTTCCTTCCATGTAGCACCCTCTTTTTGCTTCCAGCCTTTTGCTCAATGCAGTCATAGACCCTGTAACTCCCTCCTAGCAGATTTTCCTACAGCATTACTAGTTCTACTGTGACCGTGCAATAAATGGGAAAGACCGGCAAAATGGGAAAAGCCCTGCATAATCCAATTCGCTCCACAACCCAAATATGGTGTCACGAAGCTTGGATGTCTGAATGTGTGATCACACACTCACACTATTCATACTGACAGAGATGCAAATTTGAAACATTTGGGGGAAAAAAATCATAGTGCCCTGCAGCAATATGGTACCGCGTTGCTCTTGAATTGTGAAGAAACTCAATAAGCAATCCATTGTTCAGTTTGGAGTTAATACCTCCACCTAATTCCTGGGGTAGGCTTTAATTCCAAGATTTCAAAAAACCTCAAGAGGAATAGTGGGGACTTTCAAAGTCACAAATTGTGCACAGCTAAAAGAGTCTCACATATATCCTGCATGGAGCAGCAAACATCTGTAAACCACCATATTTTATTAGGAATGATGATTGTATTCTATCTTTAGAAGGCACATTTGTCTTAATCAAACAAATGCATCCACACGGTAACACTCAATCAAGTAGTTGTGCCCCATAAATAACAAAATAAAGGTTTACTGTACCGTAATCCCATTATAGACATTGTACTTAAATTGAGCTCAAGAGACTTCTAAGGCATGATGATGTGTGAAGTGAGTCAAGTGCAGACCATGTGCCAGCTCAGGCACACACAAGTGAGGCTTGTGAATGGCTGGTTTTGGCACTTCATCACTGCAGTCTGGTGTACTATATTCGGCTATGTACCTATCGCTAGAGCTGGGAAATCTCTATTCTCTTAAGATCTTAAGGTGTAGAAATACCGGTAGTCAAATATGAGTGAAAAACTGAATATCCTTGGGGAGAATCAATGTCCTTCTAAAGTAATGCGGCCATTTAGAGGATTATACACCTGATTAAAGTATACAGAAAAGCCACAGATTCACTTTGATAAACTTTTAACAGCTTGTTACGAGCAACTGTAAAATCATGTTTTGTTCTTAATAAAAGTGTCCACTATTGAATAAAACTACTATTTTGATGGATATGTAAATGCATTCATTCTCAAAATCTTGGAAATCTAGGACGATCGACACCTCTGAAAATGGAGTACCTCTAATTATTTTACACATCACACACTTTACACACACTATTTTTGACAACATCTCTTGACATGCATCTTTGACAACATCTCTTGACATGCATCTTATAATAATAATAATACATTTTATTTCAAGCGCCTTTCAAAACACCCAAGGACACTTTACAATAAAAACAATAGAACACAGCACATAACAATAAAACCATAAGTAAAATGATAAATAATAAAATAGCAGAGAGAATTAGACATTGAAAGCAATTTTAAACAAATGGGTTTTGAGATGAGCCTTGAAAATAGGGAGGGAGTCAATATTACGGATGTTGGGTGGGAGTGAATTCCAGAGTTTGGGAGCAGAGCGGCTGAAAGCTCTGCATCCCATCGTGGTAAGACGGGCAGAGGGCACATAGAGGTGAAGGGAGGATGAGGATCTGAGGGACCGAGAGGGAACAGAGATTTGAAGCAGGTCAGAAAGATAGGGAGGAGCAAGGTTATGGATGGCTTTGAAAGTAAACAGAAGTATTTTGAATTCGATACGATGTTTAACCGGTAGCCAGTGGAGTTGCTGGAGTACAGGGGTGATGTGGTGAAAGGAGGGGGTTTTGGTGATGATCCGGGCTGAAGAATTTTGGACGAGTTGGAGTTTATGGAGAAATTTCTGATTGACACCGAAGAGAAGTGCGTTGCAATAGTCGATGCGGGAGGTGACAAGACTGTGGATAAGGATAGCAGCGGAGTGAGGGGTGAGCGAGGGACGGAGACGGTTAATATTACGGAGGTGGAAATAAGCAGACCGAGTAATGTTATTAATATGGGAGTGAAAGGAAAGTGAGCTATCGAGGATGACACCCAGACTCTTGACCTGAGGGGAGGGGGACACGGTAGAACTGTCAATGGTGAGGGAGAAACTGTTAGTTTTGTGGAGGGTGGATTTGGTACCGACAAGAAGAAGTTCAGTTTTTTCACTGTTGAGCTTGAGAAAGTTATGGGAAAGCCAGGATTTAATTTCTGAGAGGCAACATGAGAGGGATGAAGGTGGAAGAGAAGCGTCGGGTTTGCTGGAGAGGTAGAGTTGGGTGTCATCCGCGAAGCAGTGAAAGTGAATGCCAAACTTACGGAAAATATTGCCAAGAGGAAGTAGGTAGATAATAAAGAGAAGTGGCCCCAGGACAGACCCTTGAGGCACACCAGAGGACACCGGAGAGGACCGTGAGGTGAACGAGTTGATTTGGATGAATTGTGCGCGATCAGAGAGATAGGAGTGAAACCAGCGGAGTGGGATGTGGGTGATGCCTAGGGTGGAAAGTCTGTCGAGAAGGATAGGGTGGGAAATGGTGTCAAAAGCTGGGGTCAGGTCGAGAAGAATGAGGATGGAGAGTGAACCGGCATCGGCTGCCATAAAAAGATCATTCGTGATTTTTATGAGAGCCGATTCAGTACTGTGGCGGGGGCGGAAACCAGACTGGAATTGTTCGTAGAGGTTATTGTGAGTGAGGTGTGAGTGAAGCTGGGAAACAACTGTCTTTTCAAGAATTTTGGCGATGAATGGAAGGTGGGAAATTGGACGTAGGTTATTGAAATCGTTTGGGTCTGAGCCAGGTTTTTTCAAGATTGGAGTGACAGCTGCGGTTTTGAGTGGGATAGGAACAATTCCAGTTGATAATGAGGAGTGAATAATAGTAGAAATAAATGGGAGAAGAGAGGGTAGGCAGGACTTGATAAGGATAGTGGGGAGGGGGTCGAGTTGACAGGAGGAGTTCTTGGATTTAGTGATAATGTCTGAGATTATAGAGGGATGGGGGAGTGCAAAAGCGGAAAAAAGTTTGGAAGGAGTAGAAAGGCTGGGAGAAGGGGGGCGGACAGAGGACCCGAGGTGCTGATGGATTTTGTTGATCTTTTCGCTAAAAAACATCAGCAGAGTGTTGCATGTCTCAGAGGAATAAAAGTGTGAGGGGAGAGAGATAGGAGATTGTGTGATTTTGTGATAGAGGGAAAAGAGGGCCCGTGAGTTACCAGAATTTGAATCAATGAGTCCAGAGTAATAAAGCGATTTTGCGCGTGAGATAGAGTCCTTATAAAGGGTAAGGTGAGTTGCATACATGTCCTTGTGGATAGTGAGCCCGGACTTTCTGTAAAGTCTTTCAAGTTGGCGAGTCTTTGTCTTGATGGAGCGGAGATGGGGGGTGAACCAGGGTGCAGGTCGGGTAAATTGAACAGACCGGGACTTTACAGGAGCAAGGGCGTTGAGGGTGTTCGTGAGGTCCGCGTTGTACCGGGAGACAAGTTCATCAGGAGAAGAGTTGTGGTCCAGAGTCAGGGTGGCAATCATCTCAGCAAGGGTGGCAACGTTGATGTCCTTGATGTTGCGATATGTGATGACACGGGGTGGTTTGGGGAGAGAGAGAGTGATGGAAACATTGAATGAAACCAGGAAATGGTCTGTTATAGGGATTTCATCAGCTGTGCAATTCTTAGGGGTAAGGCCAGACATGCAGATGAGGTCCAGGGTGTGGCCTTTTATGTGGGTGGGAAAATCCGAGAATTGGTGCAGACCAAGGCTGTCGAGTGAGGAGGTGAAGTCTTTAGTGAGGGGAAGAGTGGAATTGTCCATGTGGATGTTGAAGTCTCCGAGAATAATTACATTCGGTGACAGGGTGGAGAGGTGTGTGAGGACCTCAGAGAATTCTTTTAGAAAGTCACAATGTGGTTTTGGTGCACGGTATACAGTGGCTATGATGGTGGGTGAGGGTCCAGAAATTTTACACGCAAGACATTCAAAAGATTGGGTTTCCTGGATAGAAACTTGAAGGATTCTCCAGTTCTTGCGGTAAAGTATCGCAAGTCCACCTCCGCGGCCTGAGAGGCGGGGCTTAGCAATGTAAACAAAGCCTGGTGGAGTTGCGCCATTGAGCTCGGAGAAGTCTCCCGCCGTTTGCCAAGTCTCAGTTATACAAAAAAAGTCAAGCTTACGGTCAATTAGAATGTCTTGGATAAGACACCCCTTTCCCGTAAGCGAGCGGACGTTGAGGAGGCCGAAGTTGACGCTGGTGGCGTCCCCACGACGAGGCGCATTAGCCGACCTAGCCAGGCCGGCTAACATACGGTGGTCGATCGTGCGGCTACTCCCTCTGCGCGGCTGGCGGACGGATGACCACAGGGAGGTGATATCCTTGGAGCCATCGAGGTGAAAGCCTCGACGTGATCCGCGGTGGATATACCTCCGTGAAGGGCGACGAGCGATTTCCGGAAACCGAAGAATCGCCGGTGGCACGCTCGTCCATCGGGAGCGGAACTTCAGCAGCTCCGCCGCCGAGTACTGTAGCCGCCCAACAGGTCGATGGAGAAGCGCCATGATATTCACCAGCAACACCCAGAGGGAGGCAGCGGCCAGGTAGCCCTCGACAGCGGGAACAGATGGGTGGAGATGATAACGCGGCTTCGTCAGTGATCCGGATAAGCGACCGGAATCATGAGATGGATCGATAGCCAACGTTCGTTTGGTGACTGTCTGGTAATTCCAGAGGTTCGAGAACCATAAAAAAGCTAAAAAGAGGTTTAAAAGGCTAAAACTTCTTCTTTTCCTTTCGGCTTTTCCCTTCAGGGGTTGCCACAGCGAATCAATGCCCTCCATCTATCCCAGTTTTGTGCATCCTCTTCTCTCACACCAGCTACCTTCATGTCCTCTTTGACCACATCCATAAACCTCCTCTTCGGTCTTCCTCTCGGTCTCCTGCCTGGCAGTTCAAAGCTCAGCATCCTTCTGCCGATATAGTCACTCTCTCTTCTCTGGACATGTCCAAACCCTCTCAGTCTTCATCCTAGCTGAAACCCTTCTATCACACATCACACCTGACATTTTTCTACAGCCGCTCCAGCCTGCCTGCACACGCTTCTTCACCTCTTTTCCACACTCTCCATTGCTCTGGACAGTTGTCCCCAAGTACTTAAAATTTTCCACCTTCTTTATTTCTTCTCCCTGTAGCATCACTCTTGCACTTGGATCCCTCTTATTCACACACATGTATTCCGTCTTGCTGCGACTGATCTTCATTCCTCTCCTTTCCACGGCATATCTCCACATCTCTAGTTTCTCAGCCACCTGTTCCCCGTTCTCGCTACAGATCACAATGTCATCTGCAAACATCATGGTCTAAGGAGATTCTTGTCTAACATCGTCTGTCAGCCTGTCCATCACCATAGCAAATAAGAAGGGGCTTAGAGCTGACCCCTGGTGGAGTCCCACCTCCACCTTGAATTCCTCCGTCACACCGACAGCAAACCTCACAACTGTCTTACAGTCATGATACATGGCTTGCACCGCTCTGACATACTTTTCTGTCACTCCAGACTTCCTCATGCAATGCCGCAGCTCTTCTCTGGGCACCCTGTCGTACGCTTTCTCCAGATCTACAAAGACACAATGCAATTCCTTCTGACCTTCTCTGTACTTCTCTATCAGCATTCTTAAAGCAAACACTGCATCTGTCATACTCTTTTTTTGGCATGAAGCCATACTGCTGCTCACAAATGTTCACTTCTGCTCTTAGTCTTGCTTCAACTACTCTTTCCCATAGTTTCATTGTATGGCTCATCAGCTTTATTCCTCTGTAGTTAGTACAACTCTGCACATCTCCTTTGTTTTTAAAAATGGGCACGAGAACACTTCGTCTCCATTCTTCAGGCATCTGTTCACCATCTAAGATCTTGTTGAATAACCCAGTCAGGACCACCACCGCCACCTCTCCAAGACACTTCCATACCTCGATTGGTAAATCATCCGGCCCGAGTGCCTTTCCCCCCTTCATCCTCTTCAGCGCCCTCCTCACTTCATCCTTGCTAATGCTTGCTACGTCTTGGTCCACAACAGTCACGTCTTCTACTCTTTCTTCCTTCTCATTTTCCTCATTCATCAATTCTTCAAAGTACTCTTTCCATCTCGCCATCACACTACTGGCACCTGTTAATACATTGCCATCTCTATCCTTAATCACCCGAACCTGCTGCAGGTCCTTACCGTCTTTGTCTCTCTGTCTCGCCAGCCTGTAAAGATCAGTCTCACCTTCCTTGCTGTCTCGCCGAGCATACAAGTCATCAAAGGCCTCTTGTTTGGCCTTTGCCACCTTTACTTTAACCGTGCGCTGCATCTCCTTGTACTGCTGTCTACTCTCATCCGTCCTCTCAGTGTCCCACGTCTTCTTTGCTAGCCTCTTTCTCTGTATACACTCCTGCATCTCCCCATTCCACCACCAAGTTTCCTTATCTACCTTTCTTCCACTCAATACACCAAGTACTTTCTGACCTGTGTCTCTGATTATGTTTGCTGTAGTTTGTCAGTCATCTGGAAGGACCTCTTGCCCACCCAGTGCTTTTCTTACCTCCTTCCTAAATGTCATGCAACACTCTTCCTTTTTCAACTTCCACCATTTTTTCCTCACTTCAGCCTTTGGTTTCTTCATCTTCCTCACTGCCAGCGTCATCCTACACACCACCAACATATACTGTCTGGCTACACTCTCACCAACCACTACTTTGCAGTCACGGTTTTCCTTTAGATGGCGCCGTTGACACAAAATGTAGTCTACTTGTGTACTTCTGCCTCCACTCGTATAGGTCACCCTATGTCCATGTCTCTTCTGAAAGAAAGTATTCACAATAGCCATTTCCATTCTCTTAGCAAAGTCAACCACCATCTGTCCTTCAGCGTTCCTCATCTGGAGTCCATACCATACCACGCCAACATGTCCATTGAAGTCTCCACCAATTACAACCCTCTTACTTCTCGGGTTGTTCTGTATGACTTCATCAAAGTCCAACCAAAATGTCTCCTTCTCCGCCAGCTCACATCGTACTTGTGGGGCATACCCACGAACAACATTGAACATCACGCCTTCAATTTCTAGCTTCGGACTCATCATTCTATCTAATACTCTTTTTACTTCTAAGACATTCCTAACAAACTCCTCTTTTAAGATAACCCCAACTCCATTTCTCTTTTTGTCTTCACCATGATAGAACAACGTAAACCCTGACCCTAAGCTTCTAGCCTTGCTCCCTTTCCACCTGGTCTCCTGGACACACAGTATGTCAACCTTCCTTCTCTGCATCATGTCAACCAGCTCTCTACCTTTACCTGTCATTGTTCCTACATTCAAAGTTCCTACTCTTAGTTAGTTCTATACTCTTTCCATTTCTCTCTTTTCCTCCGGGCACACCTCCCTCCTCTCCTTCTTCGACCAACAGTAGTCAATTTTCCACTGGCACCCTGAAGGTCAACAGTACCAATGGCGGCCGTTGTTAACCCGGGCCTCGACCGATCCGGTATGGGATTCAGAGGTTTGATTCACATATTTGTTTTGGCAATTTTTTTTACGTCAGATGCCCTTCCTGACACAACCCTCTGTATTTATCCGGGCTTGGGACCGGCACAACAAGACACTGGCTTGTGCCCCCTTGTGGCTACATTTCTCTTGACATGCATGTGATTGATATAACAAGTCTCGTTATATCGATATTCTCGGGAGTCGGAAAAAATATCGATATAACCGGACTATCGATATATCCGATATCGATATAATGAGACTTTACTGTATATGATTTGTATTTTATGCATATTTTTTGATGGGTTGTAATGTTTTTGAATCGCTGAGTAATCACACGTCATTAATTAGCTTTGCAAAATAAAACATTGTAGATGCAGTGTTTCCAACATAAACATTCACCTGTGGCTGGCTGCCACAAAGGAATATTGGTCGCTACTTTAAAATGTTGCCACTAATAATTGTCTTGAGCGTGCAATGATAAAATGATACCCAGTTGGTCCCAGTGATGAGTCAACACAACAATGTGCAGTCAACAGACAATAGCAGGCGGCAGTCAATTTATGGCAGTAGGTTATTCCCACTTATGAATAAATCTCACTCTTTACGTAATATGCAACGAGCAGCTCTCGATTTAGCCTCATGTTGAATTAGATATTTTCATGCACTTGGTATGTGTCTCATATTGCCTTGTTGGTACATTTCAGGCGCATGCTGCTATTATAATATCAAAAATATCAAAAATCTAAAAAATGCCCCAGTTTTTGTGTTGCTCGTATCATTCATGAAAATGTTTTATGCTGTCTGTTATATGTGAAAGCATTACCATAGTGACCTTTTTAAAAGATTATTGTTACTCTTGTTATTGTGTTAGTGCCACTGGTGAAGCGCGTTAAAAAAACACAATGGATCCGTCTTTGTTTTTTATAGAATTTTATTAATCATCCCTCACCCCACCTCGTGCCAGTCTGCAAAATTTAAGGACTTGTATGAATATATGACTAATTAAGGATAATCCAATCCAATTCTCATTCCTAATCCTATCCAACCTGGTCACTCCCAAAGAAAACCTCAACATCTTCATCTCTGCTACCTTCAGCTCTGCTTCCTGTCTTTTCTTCAGTGGCACAGTATCCAGTCCAAACATCACGGCTGGTCTCACCACAGTTTTATACACCTTTCCCTTCATTTTAGCAGAAATCTTCTATCACACATCACACTTGCCATTATGACGTCATTCCAGCCTGCCTGCACACGCTTCTTCACCTCTTTTCCATACTCTCTATTGCTCTAGACAGTTGTGCCCAAGCACTTAAAATCCTCCACCCTCATTATCGCTTCTCCCTGTAACCTCACTCTTGTACTTTGGTCCCTTTCATTCACACACAGCTGCGCCTGACCTTCATTCCTCTCCTTTCCAGGGCAAACCGCCACCTCTCTAGTTTTTCCTCCACCTGTTCCCTGCTCTCGCTACAGATCATAATGTCCTCTGCAAACATCATCGCCATAGGGGATTCCTGTCTAACATTGTCTGTCAGCCTGTCCATCACCATCGCGAATAAGAAGGGGCTCAGTGCTGCACTCTGATGAAGTCCCACCTCCACCTTGAATTCCTCCGTCACACCGACAGCATACCTCACAACTGTCTTACAGTCATCATACATGTCCTGCACCGCTCTGACATACTTTTCTGTTACTCCAGACTTCCTCACAGTTCTTCTCTGGGCACCCTGTCACATGCTTTCTCCAGGTCTACAAAGATACAATGCAATGATAGTTTGGGCCATTCAGTACCTGAAAAGCTCCTCTTTGACGCACTGATGAATTTTGATTGATTGGCTTAATGGGAATTTCCAGTCAAGTTGGGACGGACATGAGAAATGTGTCCAAAATTTGGCCTTTGGATTTGGACACAACAAAGAGGCCATGACACGCTGTTCTTCACAATTACAGCTTTGAACTTCAAGGCATTGGTAACCAATGTATGCCATCCTATAGTTAGTGCATGTATTACAGCAAGTACAGGAACCATTTATTTTCAAAAATTAATTGAGGGGCACTCTGAGTATAGCGCGGTGCCTTGTTTGTACCGAGTGGGAAGGACGAGATGTGGGTTACAACTGGAAGAAGTTAAGGAGTGAGAACCACTAAAAATGAGGAGCAACAAAGGATATTGGTGTGATTGAGTAAAATAGCAACACTTCTCTTCACACTTCAAATCTTGGAAGAAAATCATTAATCAGTCATTTATGCATCAAACTGACCAAACTTTCATCAAAGCTTCCATACTTCCAATATAAAGTACCAGATGAGAGCTTTCACATTGAATGATGGCATTCCCGATACGACTTTACCCACATATATTTGCTAGAGTTGGACCTGAGCAATGAGGATCTGTTGCGCTCTCCACTATAGTAAGGGAGATACGGTGTTGTGGGATCCAGGAAAAAAACCACAAGACAAGCAATGTGATACGTCTTGACTCAACAGTGGTTTACTTCGAATGCCCCGATCTAATGCAAACGTACGCGCACAACAATTTCCGGTCCAACGATCTAAATCGGTCCGACACGAAACACGAACCGAAGCAGGCGTTCCATGTTTAAATAAACATTTTCGATATATATCATTTGTAAACCAATAGAACTACGCGAATGTTCGCTGACGAAGTCTCTTGGATAGGAGGCGAAACGTCCGAAACCTTCACTTTTGTACAGATGACGGCTGAAGAAACCTTCTCATCGATGGACCACTCCTGTACGACTGAGAGCTTACACAGACGTACGCGAATGTAACCAAAATAGGAAATATGATAATTTACAACCTGTCACATACTCCCCCTCAAAATAGATGTTGTCCCCAACATATGTACTAGTAAATACATAAATACGCTGGACGACGTGCCCAAAACAATGACGCACGGTATTATGAACTGCATCCAAATATGAACTATAATAATGAACAGTTTACAGACTGGAACTCTTTTCATACATTCTGTTTACATTATAACAATCAACAATTCACAGACTGGAACTCTTTTCATACATTCCGTTTTACTTATACAGGGCTCATCGGGGTCTTCTTGTTTCCATCTCACTGTTCTATTAAACCGAAGTGTCGATTAACCATTTCTGTAGTATTTCGTGGCATAATAGGGGTGTGCGCCATACATCCAAGGCATTGTCTGTTCACCATGATATGGTACTGTCCCTACATTGTAGCAAGATGGCGAACCAAGGCGATCATACGTGAATACCTTGGGTCTCCTGTGTTCTCGTCGTGGCCGTTGATTTCCCCCAATATCAGGATTACTGGGGGGTGGCTGGGGAAAAGGGGGACACACTGTCACAGGTGGATCATTTTCCGGACCAATGTTGACCTCCTGAGATTGGTCAACTTCCGCAGCTCCCGGCTCCGTCCCCGGCAGTTCATTCCCCAGTTGATTGTCATCATGGTGGGTTGTCTCCACAAAGCTCACGTCCCGCGGTTCTGGTGAGTCTGGTCGGGTGCTCTGGCGATGCAACACTGGATAATACTCATCCTCCTCATCATCCTCTTCCGGATCCATTTCCGGCATCTTGTTCGGTCGTTGCCGAGTGGACTTTTCCTTGGACTGGGACTGTAGTGAAGTCTCTAATGGCAAATGATCACATGGCAGCAAGAGATTGCGGTGGAGTATCCTAGATCTGCCCTTCCCCCTCTCAGGTTTCAGCTCATAAACTGGAATGTCTTTGCTGACTTGACGAACCACTGTATGACAGTGGTTTCTCAGTTTGCCTGAACCTCCACGTTGTTACGACGCTCGAGTGCAAAGAGGCAGAACTCGAGCGACGGAATCTTGGCGATAGGGAAGGACCCGAAATACACGGCGTGACAGGCTTGGATGGATCAAGAGTCTTTACTGGAACATGCATCAAATAATAACAAACAGGGAAGAGTGGAGGAAGATAACTAAATGACAGCAGACCTGGCAACACGGAAGTGGAAACGGCAATGACCAAAAATACTCCGACGGAGACGGTAGTGAGCGACAGACAGATATAGGCAGAAGGCACAATCAGTGAATGACAATCAGCTGTGGGAACCCAGGTGAATGATGATTGGAGGGGCCGTCTCCCAAGATTGGCGGAGGAGGTGACAGGAGGGGCGGGGCGCGCCCCGGATGGCAACGAGATGTGACAGTGCCCCCCCTCAAGGGACGCCTCTCGGCGGCCCACCAGGTTTGGATGGGTGAGCCGCATGGAACGCCCGGGTGAGGGATGGGTCGAGGATCCAGGAACGTGGGACCCATTAACGTTCCTCAGGTCCATAGCCCTCCCAGTCGACCAGGTACTGCACTCCTCTGCCCCTGCGCCTGGAGTCCAGTATCTCCCGCACGGTGTAGACTGGTCCGTCGTCCAATATCCGGGGGGGAGGTGGGGGGGGCGGGCGTGGGGGCTAAGGGGCTGGTCTCCACTGGCTTGAGGAGGGAAACATGAAAAACGGGGTGGATCCGCATGGTGGGTGGGAGCCGGAGCCTCACCGAGACCGGGCTGAGGATGGCCTCGATGGGGAAGGGACCCGTGAAGCGTGGGCCCAGCTTGGCCGAGGACCCTGCCAGCCGAAGGTCCTTCGTGGATAGCCAGACCTCCTGCCCGACCTGGTAGCTGGGTGCTTGCCACCGATGGCGGTCTGCCACCCGCCGGTTCCGGGATGGGGTGCGTGACAGGGCGTCCCTGGTCTCCTTCCAGACTCTGTGGGCCCGTCTGAGGTGATGATCGATAGACGGGACCTCCACCTGGCCCTCCTGTGTGGGAAACAAGGGCGGCTGATAGCCACAGGCGGACATGAATGGGGACCGACCTGTGGCTGCGGAGACCAGGGAGTTGTGGGCGTACTCCACCCAGGGTAGGTGCAGGGCCCACAACGCCGGGTTGTGGAGGCACACGCACCGGAGGGCCGCCTCCAGGTCCTGGTTCTTCCTCTCCGTCTGTCCGTTGGTCTGGGGGTGGTAACCAGACGACAGGCTCGCCGATGCCCCTAGGGACCGACAGAAACGCTTCCATACCTTGGACACGAACTGCGGTCCCCGGTCCGACACGATGTTCGTCGGAATCCCGTGGAGACGGACGACATGGTTAACCAGGAGGTGAGCCGTCTCGGTGGCGGACGGCAACCTGGTTAACGGAACGACGTGGGCCGACTTGGAGAATCGGTCCACTACGGTGAGGACGACCGTCTTGCCACGGGAGGGGGGAAGGCCTGTCACGAAGTCGACGGAGATGTGGGACCAGGGTCTGGACGGAACCGGTAGGGGCTGGAGGAGTCCGGCCGGGGGCTGGTGGGAGGCCTTTCCACGGGCGCAGGTCGGGCAGGCCTTCACGAAGAGGGTGATGTCCCTCCTAAACCCCGGCCACCAGAACCGTTGGGCGATGAGTTGGATCGTCCTGTTGACCCCCGGGTGGCAGGCTATCTTAGATGTGTGCCCCCAGATAAGCACCTCAGTGCGTAGAGGGGGGGGGACGATCAGGCGATCCTTGGGACAGCCCCTGGGGATGGTGGTAGTTCCCTGGGCTTGCTGGACTTTTCTCTCAACCTCCCACCTCAGGGCGCCCAGGATGCGCTGGGCCGGCAGGATGTTGGCGGTGGTCTCCTCCCTTTCTGCCGGCTCATGGATACGGGATAGGGCGTCGGGCTTGGTGTTCTGTGACCCTGGGCAGTAGGTGAGAGAAAAGTCAAAACGGGTGAGGAAGAGTGACCATCGGGCCTGCCGTGAGTTAAGTCTCTTGGCCGACCGGATGGCCGCCAGGTTTTTGTGATCCGTGTAGACGGTGAAGGGGTGTTTAGCTCCCTCAAGCCAGTGTCTCCATTCCTGCAGGGCCAGGACGACCGCCAGCAGTTCCCGATTGCCTACGACATAATTGACTTCGGCGGGGCTGAGCCGGCGGGAGAAGAAGGCGCATGGGCGTAGCTTCTGGTCGGTGGGAGAGCGCTGGGAAAGGACGGCCCCTACTCCGGACTCGGATGCGTCAACCTCGACCGTGAACGGGAGCTCCGGGTCGGGATGACGCAGAACAGGGGGGTTGGTGAAGGCAAGACGGAGGCGGTTGAAAGCCCCCTCAGCATCGGGAGTCCACCTGAAAGGGAGCTTGGTGGACGTGAGGTTAGTGAGGGGGAGTGCCTTCTCACTATACCCGCGAATGAAGCGGCGGTAGAAGTTGGCAAACCCCAAAAACCGCTGAAGCTGCTTGCGCGTCTTTGGGATCGGCCATTCCACCACCGCTTTGGTTTTGGCGGGGTCGGCCCTGAGCTGCCCCTGCTCCACAACAAACCCGAGGAACGACAGAGAGCGGACATGGAAGTCACACTTCTCTGCCTTCACATAGAGCCGGTTTTGCAGGAGCCGCGCCAGGACCCGTCGGACGTGTTGCCGGTGTTCTTCTGCAGAGCGAGAAAAAATAAGAATGTCATCAAGGTAAACAAAAACAAAAACATTGAGGAAGTCCCTGAGCACATCATTTATCAAATTCTGGAATACGGCAGGCGCGTTCGTGAGCCCGAACGGCATCACCAGGTATTCAAAGTGCCCTAAAGGTGTCTTGAAGGCTGTTTTCCATTCATCCCCCTCACGGATACGGACCAAATGGTAGGCGCTACGAAGGTCTAATTTTAAAAAAATGGTGGCGGACTGAAGGGGCGCGAAGGCCGAATCCATGAGGGGGAGAGGGTATTTGTTGCGGATGGTGATGTCGTTCAGGCCCCGGTAGTCAACGCATGGGCGCAGGGATCCGTCCTTTTTGTCGATAAAGAAAAACCCTGCACCCAGCGGGGAACGTGACGGGCGAATGAGTCCCGCCGCTAGAGAGGAGTCTATGTAAGTGCTCAGGGCTTCCCGTTCCGGTTGTGAAATGTGGTAAAGTCTGGAGTCCGGTAATGGAGCCCCTGGCTGCAAGTCAATAGCACAGTCATACGGTCGGTGGGGCGGCAGGGATTGGGCGTTGTCTTTGCTGAACACCTCCCGCAGGTCGTGGTAGCACTGTGGCACGCCTTTGAGGCATATGGCCTCGGGCGGGCCACCGCGGGAGGGGTTACGCCCTGCCGTAGCCGACCGCAGGCAGTTTGCGTAGCAGTAGGGGCTCCAGCCCTGAATGGTGGGGCCCTCCCAAGAAATGGATGGGTCATGGGCCTTGAGCCAGGGGAGACCCAAGACCAATGGCGCGTTCCGGGAGGGCATAACAAAAAATTGGCGGTGCTCCACATTGTTGCCTGCCACTCGGAGCTTAAGTGGGGCCGTGAGGTGGGTGACCCGGGCTAATAATCGGCCATCCAGGTCGACGATCTCCTTAGGGGGAAGGAGATCTATAAGTTGGCAGCCCAAAAGGTCGGCCAAGTGGGGGTCGATGATGCACCCGTCGGCCCCCGAGTCCACTAGTGCCCGCACTCTTTGGGAGCTGGAGGGGCCAAATAGTTCACTTTCCAGCTCCAACCGTGTGACTCGTGTTGTGGACTTAGCCCCCCACGGACGCCGTTTCGGCGGGGACTTACATTGGCCGTGGGTCCTAGGCTGGGGGCCTCGGGTGCGACGAGCCCTCGGGTTGGCGCGGTCGTCTCCCCCCCCTATCACCATAGGTTCGGGGAGTCCCTCCTGGGGCTGCGCGCGGTCGCTGCCGGGTGTGGTCGACCGAGGCTCAGCTCCTTTCGCCGCTCTCGGAGACGATGATCCAAGCCGATGACAATCTCGACGAGGTCGTCGAAGGTGGTGCCGGCGTCGCGGGTAGCCAACTCGTCCTTTAGGTCGGAATTCAAGCCGCGACGAAACACCCCCCTCAACGCTCGGTCGCCGTAGCCGCTGCCAGCGGCCTGGATCCGGAAAGCGACGGAGTATTCTGCGGCCGAACGGGCCCCTTGGACGCAGTCAAGGATTCTCCCTTTCGCCTCGACCTCCGTCACCGGATGGTGAAACACCCGGCGTATCTCGGCCACGAAGTCCTGATACGAGGCGCACAGCTCCGGTCGGGACTCTCGTACCGCCAGCACCCATGTTTCGGCTTCACCCGCGAGCAGGCTGGTGATGAAGGCTACCTTAGCCTCATCGCTAACGTAGGCGTCAGGATGTTGTTCAAACACGAGCGCACACTGCATGAGGAATTGAGCGCAGCGCTCGGTTTCGCCTGCGTAGCGTGAGGGTTGAGGTAGCGGGGGCGTGCGCCTGCCCACGGGCGGGGGGGAAGGAACAGTGAGGGTGGCGATGCATGTTTCCATCTCCTTGAGGCGTTGAGCCAGCGAGGAAGTGGCGTAGCGCATTTCCTCAATCGCCTGGGCCAGCTGGCTCGAACGCTCCGCCTCTTGCACAAGGGTGGCAAAGTACCTGTCATCGCCGGCGGGGTCCATGGGTGGTCGGAGTATTGTGTTACGACGCTCGAGTGCAAAGAGGCAGAACTCGAGCGACGGAATCTTGGCGATAGGGAAGGACCCGAAATACACGGCGTGACAGGCTTGGATGGATCAAGAGTCTTTACTGGAACATGCATCAAATAATAACAAACAGGGAAGAGTGGAGGAAGATAACTAAATGACAGCAGACCTGGCAACACGGAAGTGGAAACGGCAATGACCAAAAATACTCCGACGGAGACGGTAGTGAGCGACAGACAGATATAGGCAGAAGGCACAATCAGTGAATGACAATCAGCTGTGGGAACCCAGGTGAATGATGATTGGAGGGGCTGTCTCCCAAGATTGGCGGAGGAGGTGACAGGAGGGGCGGGGCGCGCCCCGGATGGCAACGAGATGTGACACACGTGGGGTTAAGTTTCGAACCAGAACACGATCACCGGGCAACAGGGTAGAATACTTTAGTTTACTGTCATATAGTCTCTTACTCCTGGCAGCAGCTTTGTTGTTATTTTCTTGCGTGATCGCATACGCTTCCTCCATGCCCTGTTTCCACTTCTTCACATAGTCCTTCTGGTTGGTTTCACCCTGGTTAGAGTTTGGATTCAAACTAAACAACATATCAACTGGCAAACGTGGTGAACGTCCATAAAGTAAGTAAAAAGGTGAGAACCCTGTCACCTCACTTTTGGTACAGTTGTAAGCATAAACGAGTTTGTTTAGTGAGTCTTTCCAGTTACTCTTTTGTTTCTCTGTCAGTGTCTTTAACATCTGGATCAGTGTTCGATTAAATCGTTCAACCTGTCCATTTCCCTGTGGATGGTAGGGGGTTGTCCTTGAACCCGCAGCCCCACAATATTCCTTCAGTTGAGCAAAAAGTTGATTTTCAAATTCACCACCCTGATCATGGTGAATTCGAAGGGGGAACCCAAACTTTAAAGCATAGTCATTAAAGATTTTGTTTGCCGCTGTTTTGCCAGATTTGGACGTTGTAGCATAAACTTGAGCGAAACGTGTAAAATGGTCTACTAGCACAAGCACGTATTCATAACCACCCTTACATTTGTCAAGATGCAAAAAGTCAACGGAGACAAGTTCAAAAGGCTGAGTAGTCACAATATTAGTGAGAGGGGCTCTGGTCTCACGGTTGGGCTTTTTGTGTTTTAGGCACACACTCTCTCAGTACATAGTCCTCTATTTCTTTTTGCATAAAGGGCCAGTAAAAACGATCCCTTACAAGGGAAAGAGTCCTTTCTACACCATGGTGCCCATTTCATCATGCAGCTCTTTTAACACTGTCACCTTGTGTTTTTCAGGAAGCAGTAGTTGGGTTCTGTTTGCCGTTTTTCTGTACAAAACACCTCTGTCATTAAAGTGTAGCTTGTCCCATTCCCTCACAAGACAAACAACTTGAGGACAATGCTTTCTTAGTTCAGTACCTAGCGGTTTCGTCTCCGCCAGTTTGTATCTAATAATATGTCCTATAATGGGGTCAGTCTCTTGATCTAGCTTGATCTGTCCAACAGTCAATGGGGCTATCGGTGTGTTTAGTGACACCTCGGCACACGTAGCTGAGATTCCCATAGACCAAGCTGCACTAGACTCGTTCTGTTGGTCAACCGCTTGTACGGCAGCACTCACAGCATCATATGACATTTCTTTTGTACATCCTTCCATATATGTTACCATATCAAGGGGCATCCTAGATAAACTGTCTGCATCAACATTTTCCTTACCGGGACGATATTTAACAGTAAAATTAAAATCAGAGACCCACCTGCACCCAGTTGCATTTAACTTAGCAGTCGACAGTACATAAGTGAGTGGATTATTGTCACTATACACAGTGAAGAATGGTGCATAGTACAAATAATCACGAAACTTGTCTGTGATCGCCCACTTAAGCGCCAAAAATTCCAACTTGCCCGAGTGTAAGTTATAATTCTTCTCAGCTGCAGTTAATGTCCGAGAGCCATAGGCTATCACGCGAAGTTTGCCATTTTGTCTTTGGTACAACACAGCACCTAAACCCCGGTTAGAGGCATCTGTATGCAAAATGAAAGGATGCGCGAAGTCAGGAAAACCTAAAACTGGTGGTTGAACTAAACAGTCTATTAGCTGCTCTAACACTGACTGATGCTCATCACTCCACTCAATACGTGTGTTGGAAGACACACTGTTATGTCTCACTTTCCATTTTTGTCTTTGATGCTGCTGAGTCTCAACATTCAGAGGGGCTTTAAGCAAAGCATACAAGGGACTAGCGATACAAGAGAAATCTTTGATGTATTGCCTATAATAGCTTAATAGTCCCAAAATGGCTCGAAGCTCACCGACAGTGCCTGGCTGCTTGTTTTTCAGGGCACGCACTGCTGCTGTATCTGCCGGGTCCATTCGGCTCCCCTCAGCAGAGATAATCCTGCCGAGGTACCTCACTTCCGGCTTGAAGAGGTCACACTTTCGGGCTTTGAGTTTTATTCCATTTTCCCTGAGACGTCGCAACACTCGTCTGACGTCCTCAACGTGGTTGTCAAATGTCCCGCTGAAAACAAGAATGTCATCAAGATAGGGGACACATATTTCGTCCCGTAACCCCTCCAGACATTGTTCCATACACCGCTGGAACGCTGCTGGTGCATTCATGAGTCCAAACGGAATTCGAATCCATTCATAAAGGCCCCAAGGGGTCACGAAGGCAGTCAGGTGTCGGCTCCCTTTGGACATGAACCCCTGGTGGTATGCTTTGCCTTGGTCCAGCAGCGAGAAGATGGTGTTATCCCCAAGGCTATCCACCACGTCCTGTACCCGTGGGATGGGGTGCCGGTCAGGGTGTGTTTTCCGGTTCAGCTCTCTGTAATCAATACATAAGCGCAGTGTACCATCTTTTTTCCTGACACAGACGACAGGGGATGAATAGGAGGAAGTGGACTTTTCCACCCACCCCTGCGCTATCAAGTCCTGTAAATAATCTTTCACCTCTCTGTACATTGGCTTTGGGACGGACATATATGTCTTTGAAACGGGCTCAGTGTCTTTCAACAAAATGTCCATTTGTAGGTTTTCCACACACCCTATGTCGTCGTCCAATTTTGAAAATGATGCCGATTCCTCTCTCAACATCTGCTGAACGGTCGTTCTTTTATCTTCGTCCAAATGAGAAAGGTCAATTGGGGGGTCCCACTGCTCACTGAGAGCGATGGTGGTATTCTGGACATTGACCTCATTGACAACCGCTGAAGGAAGGTCCCTTTTAAATATGTTAGCTGGGTAGACAGACCCTACTGACTGCACTGTACCAATAATAGCCTTTACTGGAAACCTAATAAAATGATTAGTAGGGTTCTGGACACTAACAACTATCCTAGGGATGGAACCTGCCTTTACTGAGACCAACGAGTCACAAAGCTCGAGGCCATCTGGCCACTGTGGGTTTTCACTTGGCTCAAAAACCAATGTAACATCTTCCTTAAAGGGCTTAGCCTGTACTTTGCATGGAATAATAAGTGAGCTATGCCTGGCTATAGTGAATCTCTCATTTGTTGTTTTTACACGGTACTCATGTGCTTGTCCCAGACTAACTGCTTTTATGAAAGTGGCAGCTTTATTGCGCTTAAGGTGGGGAAAAGCTAGTCTAACCGATTTCAAGAGCTTTTCTGTATCCCCTGTTTGTGACTCATTAGAGAGGCTATCTAACACAAGACGCTCAATGACATTAAACCCTATGATAGGACACTGTTGCTGGTCACCTTTTAGTACTAATACTGGTACAAGTAGCCCTGGATCATTAGCACCAAGTTTAAATGGTATCTCAAGCCATCCTACATAAGGCATATCCGTTCCATTAGCTGCCACAATATTGAGAGTGTTATCAGGGTCAATAAGTTCATTCACATTTTTCAATGACACGTCAGGTAAGTTTGTTTGTTTCCATAACTCATCTGCAGCACACACCTGGGACCCCGAGTCCCAGAGTGCTTCAACCCTTTTGTTACCCAAAAAGCACTGAATAAGACATTTCTTTCCCACTAACTCCCTGACCGAAGGTAATTTGCCACACTGTTTCTTATCTGTACGCTCGACAAATGACTGCTTATGTCTCTTCTGAATGGGGCCACATGTGTGGGGCTTACATTCCATTTTCATAGCACCACTGTAATACTGGGACCTATCTGTCTCTGTGGTCACACCATGTCCCACTGGGGTAACCCTTTCTAGTTTAAAGCATGGTTCCTAGCTGAGTTCTGTGCTTTGCAGCCTGCTCTGAAATGTTCACTACTTCCACATTTAAAACAGTGCTGACAATATTCTTCACCTGTCTGAATACAAGAATAACACCTGGGCTGAGGGCGACCGGGCATGTAGTACTGCTGAGGGGCGAACCGCTGCTGGAACTGTGCTGCCCCCCTCATCGGCCTGGGGCCTGGTGCTGGGTGGTACTGCTGAAGAGCTGATGGGGAGTGCTGGGTGTAGTAGTGCCTGGCTGGTGGATCTACCTGATATTGTGAAGGTGGAATGAAGGCGACCTGTTCAGGGTAGTGGTCAGGCAGGCGTTCAGGTCCTCCGCTGGTGGGCTGAGAAGTGGCTGTTGGTTTCTGAATAGTCTCTTTGATCTGGGACACTTCTGCACGCAGCTCTTTTAACAGCATCATCTCTGACCTCATCTCTTTGATCTCTGAAAGGAGTTCATTCGGCACAGTAACAGTATTCTGCTTTAAGACTGTCTTCTTCCCAATCGGCACTGGTGTGTCATCTAACTGGACAGTGTTCAGCGTTGTCACCCGTGCAGCAGCATTTTTCTTTTTTTCCTGTCGCTCTTTTTCATTTGCACATGCCATGTTTAATTTTTCTAACAGTACTTCATCTGATGTGGTGGTTAGCAGGAGGAAAAGTTGCATGTCACTCTTTACATTGTCACTCTGTAACCCCGTCAGAACTGTGTGCAGGAATAAACTCTGGACCAAAGTGGGATCATACTTCACCCCTGATTCGGCTTCTTGAGATGCAAAAAGAATCCTTTGACGAAGATCCATTGCACGCAGTAGAAATTTCTGTGGGGACTCTTTATTAGTCTGCACTTCCGATGAGAGCTGCTTGTACAACTCAGTGGCTCCTCTCTCTTGATAGTGAGATCGGAGAATCCTTCGTTAAGAAGTTAGGGTAAGATTTTCTTTCCCTTCGAGGTAGCTTCTCAACTGCAGACCTGGTGTTATGGCACGAACCACTGCATCGATGATCTCATCCCCCTGGTAGCCTTTACTGAGCCCACTTTCTATCTGTCTGACCAAATTAGGAAATGTGAGTTTATCTTTTTGTCCGAGTTCCCCTATTTGTCCAGATATTTTGAAATCTTTGCGCCAGGGGGCAGTGTCTGGGGGCACTATGCTTCTCTTTCGCACTGCATCCCGACCTTTTTCACATGGTTTGGCTATTCCTAGTTCAAAATCTTTTATACTTTCAATCAAGTCCTTTACACGTAGCAAATCTGACATTCCTCCATCTTCTAGCTCTAATTCAGCTCTTTCAATGTAGGTTGACACAATATTAATTAGTTAGCCTCGAGTTTTTCCTGTAAGTTGCTCTCTTTCCAGTCCAGATATTTGGATTTCAGCACATAACTCTGACAACTGTCGAAAATTCAGTCCAAATAACTTGCCTTTGATGTCCAACTGTAATTCCTCTAACGCCATTTTCGAGAGGGTAGCCGGATTCACTTCAAAGTCTTCCAGTGCCCTCTAGTGGTGGCTGTACGCACAGAGATGCAACTAGAGCACATGTAGAAACAAACCAGTAAACGGCGACGCCACTCCGACTGGGTTGATTGGGGATATTCGGCGCGAGCTTCTACCCACGGCGAGTAGACAACACTCAAACGCAAATATCCCAGCGGTGCCTCCAAAATGTTGCGCTCTCCACTATAGTAAGGGAGATACGGTGTTGTGGGATCCAGGAAAAAAAACACAAGACAAGCAATGTGATACGTCTTGACTCAACAGTGGTTTACTTCGAATGCCCCGATCTAATGCAAACGTACGCGCACAACAATTTCCGGTCCAACGATCTAAATCGGTCCGACACGAAACACGAACCGAAGCAGGCGTTCCATTTTTAAATAAACATTTTCGATATATATCATTTGTAAACCAATAGAACTACGCGAATGTAACCAAAATAGGAAATACGATAATTTACAACCTGTCACAGATCCTTCCTCTGAGGATGCGTCGTAGTCGGAGTGAGTAAGAAAGAAAGGAGCAGCACATGGCCACAGGCCTCATCGGTCTCTGCCAGGCATGGCCCACTTACAGTCTGTTTGGATGCACCTCACAGAGATTGAACGTGGTCTCGATGATAGATTACACTAGGTGACTTAAACAATTACTGAGCAATTTGTAGCTCAATGCATCATATTTTGTGAGTCTGTCAACCTCGAACCACTCAGGGAGCAGCATCGTTTGGAGAAGAAAGTTCAACGTAAGATATGAAAGAAATTACCTGCTGTTAGGATTTGGAAAGGAGTACCGGTACCCTTGTTTTTACTTCCAAGTCTATTGTTTTTTTTTGAAAAAGAAATAATCCTGGCACATTAAAAAAAGACAACAACAAAAATCACAAATTCACACACACGTTGATTCTCTGATCCATTCAAGGCAACATGGTCATTATAAAATTCATTTCAGAAAGATGAGGGCTTACTTCTATAGTAATTCATGGTATTATTGCGGGACTGATGTACCCGGCATTTCAGAATACAGTAAAGTCTCGTTATATCGATATCGGATATATCGATAGTCCCGGTTATATCGATACTATTTCTATGCACGCACGGAGAAAATTACATGCAAACAGGGTCGGATATATCGATAGTCCCGGTTATATCGATATTTTTTGGACTCCCTTGAATATCGATATAACGAGACTTTACTGTACCTTTTATTAGCCAAGAATGTAAAAACACGCAAAGAATGTATCTATGATCGTGTAAGCTGCACCACTAGTGCAGTAACATGCAACTTCGCTAAACAAAGACAATATCAGATAAGTTTTTAATGTTAGGTTATAATTGTGCAATAGTAACACGCATTGACAGCGGTTCAACAATCTGGAGGGTCATGGAGCACAAATAAAGTGATCAGTGGTGCAGTACTTATAATACTATGACAGTTGATCATATGAGGCAGATAATCGTTGCGCTATTCGAAATGGCAGGGAGCAGTCATGGTCATGCAACTTTGGATGTGCAATTATGCAGAAAAGTCCTTGAGTGCTTTCAAGTGTCTAGTGCTGTGGAATGTTCATCAATGACAGTTTTTCAAGTTTATACAGCGGTCAGGGTGTTAATGGTGAGAGGGATAAGCTTTTTAAATGTCTGCTGGTTTTGGTGAGCATCGTTTGACCGTGCCTACCTGAGGGAAATAGCTGTAAAAGGTGGAGGGGATGTCCATAGAATTTTCCATACCCTCATCTTGTCTCCTGTGGCGTGCAAGTCCTATGGAAGGATTTGGGTGGCATGATGATTTTTCCCCACAGTTCCAAACTGTCCATACTTTGAATTTGTCCTTTCTTGAAGCGGAAACAAAGCAGATTATGATGGAGGTATACAGGACTGATTCAATGACTTTTGTGTAGAACTCTCTCATTAGTTGCTATTGCAGCTAATGCTTCCTTAACAGGCTTGGGAAGTACATCCTCGGCTCTGCCTTTTTCAAAATGGGTTTGATGTTGGCCTCCCTCTTCATATCCAGAGAGAAGGTGAAGTTCTTGATGGTTGACACAGGGCAGTTGGATAGTGTGAGGGACAGCTGTGATGAAGGATGGTCGCTGAAGTCCACATTCATCTCGACAGTCTTGGTGTGTTCAGCTCCAAGTTCTGTAGGCTGCCTCAGGTGTGGGGTATGAATGAAGTCGTTGGTGGACGAGGTCTGCTTTTCAGTTTTTGATTTTACACATTTCCTTCTCTGAGGAAATACAAGAAAATTACACATCAAGACATTTGAAATGAGGAATGATAGTGCGGCAATCATATCTTGATCGTGACGCAGGATCCAGCAAGGATTTGATCATTCTGTGTCACACAGAGCACAGAAGATTATTTTTGGCAATTCGTAGACATTCAAATGCTCGGAAAGAGAAGGCAAGATTGAAAATCAATTGAGACTGATTGTATCCCACTTTGATTAGTGGCCAGGGTGCGAATCTAATATTTGACTGCTTCATCCCACATTCCAAAATCAATGCATGTTAGGTCTCCGTAGGGTCATCATTTTCTGCAGATTGGGTAAATAAGATACACTCCAGCTCATCTGCAAACCAACTGAATACGAGAAGTAGAGAAAATGGATGAATGGGTGTTTTGTCACCTGTGGCTTTAGCCCTTTTCTATGGAGCTGTATTATAGTTTTTCTTGTTTTACATTGCCCTTGTTTTTCATAGGGTGTCACGCTGGGCCACTGGTTATCCTGTTCACCTCACAAAATAGAGGTGCAGGGTTTGATTCTAGGGCCCACGACCCTCATGAGGATAAGTGGATTATAATATGGATGGAGGAATCATTCGTCATCAACATTGACATTCCATTCATCTGGCCTTCCCAGAAAATTTTGGGAAATTCTTCTACACACACAAAAATTAAATATAGAACGTAAGTCTGTGTAAGCTCTCAGTCGTACAGTAGTGGTCCATAGATGAAAAGGTTTCTTCAGCCGTCATCTGTACTTCTTTGAAGGTGTCGGACGTTTCACTTTTTATCCAAGAAACTTCGTCAGCAAACTAAAGTCTTACTGGTAGTTTAGGCCCTATATATATGTCCCTACAGTCCAGGCATGGCGGTGCCGGACTCTGCTATGATAGGTCCCTGCTCTCAGGTTGGGAGGAGCAGAGGGATACTCCCTGCAGCTGCTCCACTGATAGTTCCTATCGTTCTGACTAACGACTGGCCCGATTGCCCCACTTTGACCGGTATCACCTCATCAGTATTACTAATCCTATGTTGCCTCAGCACGATCCAAATTGAACCTCACCCCACCAAACCGGTTTAATGAAGGATTTAGTTGTTTTATGAAAATTGCTTCTTTTATCCCCCTTTCCAAAAATGTAGCCACAAGGGGGCACATGGCAGTGTCTTATTGTGCCGGTCCCAAGCCCGGATAAATACAGAGGGTTGTGTCAGGAAGGGCATCCGACGTAAAATTGTTTGCCAAAACAAATATGCGAATCAAACCTATGAATCCCATACAGGATCGGTCGAGGCCCGGGTTAACAACGGCCGCCATTGGTACTGTTGACCTTCAGGATGCCAGTGGAAAATGGACTACTGTTGGTCGAAGAAGGAGAGGAGGGAGGTGTGCCTGGAAGAAAAGAGAGAAATGGAACGCCAAGAGTATAGAACGAAGAGTAGGAACTTTGAATGTAGGAACAATGACAGGTAAAGGTAGAGAGCTGGTTGACATGATGCAGAGAAGGAAGGTAGACATACTGTGTGTCCAGGAGACCAGGTGGAAAGGGAGCAAGGCTAGAAGCTTAGGGTCAGGGTTTAAGTTGTTCTATCATGGTGAAGACAGAAAGAGAAATGGAGTTGGGGTTATCTTAAAAGAGGAGTTTGTTGGGAATGTCTTAGAAGTAAAAAGAGTATTAGATAGAATGATGAGTCTGAAGCTAGAAATTAAAGGTGTGATGTTCAATGTTGTTTGTGGGTATGCCCCACAAGTAGGATGTGAGCTGGTGGAGAAGGATAAATTTTGGTTGGACTTTGATGAAGTCATACAGAACATCCCGAGAAGTGAGAGGGTTGTAATTGGTGGAGACTTCTATGGACATGTTGGCGCAGGAAACAAAGATGATGAGGATGTGATGGGCAGGTTTGGACTCCAGATGAGGAACGCTGAAGGACAGATGGTGGTTGACTTTGCTAAGAGAATGCAAATGGCTATTGTGAATACTTTCTTTCAGAAGAGACAGGAACATAGGGTGACCTACAAGAGTGGAGGCAGAAGTACACAGGTAGACTACATTTTGTGTCAACGGCGCCATCTAAAGGAAATCAGTGACTGCAAAGTAGTGGTTGGTGAGAGTGTAGCCAGACAGCATAGGTTGGTGGTGTGTAGGATGACGCTGGCAGTGAGGAAGATGAAGAAACCAAAGGCTGAAGTGAGGACAAAATGGTGGAAGTTGAAAAAGGAAGAGTGTTGCATGACATTTAGGAAGGAGGTAAGACAAGCACTGGGTGGGCAAGAGGTCCTTCCAGATGACTGGCAAACTACAGCAAACATAATCAGAGACACAGGTCGGAAAGTACTTGGTGTATCAAGTGGAAGAAAGGTAGATAAGGAAACTTGGTGGTGGAATGGGGAGGTGCAGGAGTGTATACAGAGAAAGAGGTTAGCAAAGAAGACGTGGGACACTGAGAGGACGGACGAGAGTAGACAGCAGTACAAGGAGATGCAGCGCACGGTTAAAGTAAAGGTGGCAAAGGCCAAACAAGAGGCCTATGATGACTTGTATGCTCGGCTAGACAGCAAGGAAGGTGAGACTGATCTTTACAGGCTGGCGAGACAGAGAGACAAAGACGGTAAGGACCTGCAGCAGGTTCGGGTGATTAAGGATAGAGATGGCAATGTATTAACAGGTGCCAGTAGTGTGATGGCGAGATGGAAAGAGTACTTTGAAGAATTGATGAATGAGGAAAATGAGAAGGAACAAAGAGTAGAAGACGTGACTGTTGTGGACCAAGACGTAGCAAGCATTAGCAAGGATGAAGTGAGGAGGGCGCTGAAGAGGATGAAGGGGGAAAGGCACTCGGGCCGGATGATTTACCAATCGAGGTATGGAAGTGTCTTGGAGAGGTGGCGGTGGTGTTCCTGACTGGGTTATTCAACAAGATCTTAGATGGTGAACAGATGCCTGAAGAATGGAGACGAAGTGTACTCGTGCCCATTTTTAAGAACAAAGGAGATGTGCAGAGTTGTACTAATTACAGAGGAATAAAGTTGATGAGCCATACAATGAAACTCTGGGAAAGAGTAGTCGAAGCAAGACTAAGAGCAGAAGTGAACATTTGTGAGCAGCAGTATGGCTTCATGCCAAAAAAGAGTACGACAGATGCAGTGTTTGCTTTAAGAATGCTGATAGAGATGTACAGAGAATTCAGAAGGAATTGCATTGTGTCTTTGTAGATCTGGAGAAAGCGTATGACAGGGTGCCCAGAGAAGAGCTGTGGCATTGCATGAGGAAGTCTGGAGTGACGGAAAAGTATGTCAGAGCGGTGCAAGACATGTATCATGACTGTAAGACAGTTGTGAGGTGCGCTGTCGGTATGACTGAGGAATTCAAGGTGGAGGTGGGACTCCACCAGGGGTCAGCTCTGAGCCCCTTCTTGTTTGCTATGGTGATGGGCAGGCTGACAGACGATGTTAGACAAGAATCTCCTTGGACCATGATGTTTGCAGATGACATTGTGATCTGTAGCAAGAACAGGGAACAGGTGGCGGAGAAACTAGAGATGTGGAGATATGCCCTGGAAAGGATCGGAATGAAGATCAGTCGCAGCAAGACGGAATATATGTGTGTGAATGAAAGGGATCCAAGTGCAAGAGTGATGCTACAGGGAGAAGAGATAAAGAAGGTGGAAGATTTTATGTACTTGGGGTCAACTGTCCAGAGCAATGGAGAGTGTGGAAAAGAGGTGAAGAAGCGTGTCCAGGCAGGCTGGAGCGGCTGGAGAAAAATATCAGGTGTGATATGCGATAAAAGGGTTTCAGCTAGGATGAAAGGAAAAGTGTATAAAACAGTGGTCAGACCAGCCATGATGTTTGGACTGGAGACAGTGCCACTGAAGAAAAGACAGGAAGCAGAGCTGGAGGTAGCAGAGCTGAAGATGTTGAGGTTTTCTTTGGGAGTGACCAGGTTGGATAGGATCAGGAATGAGTACATTAGAGGGACAACTCATATTAGAGGCATTGGAGCGAAAGTCAGAGAGGCCAGACTGAGATGGTTTGGACATGTCCTGAGGAGAGAGAGCGACTATATCGGGAAAAGGATGCTGAGCCTTGAACTGCCAGGCAGGAGACCGAGAGGAAGACCGAAGAGGAGGTTTATGGATGTGGTCAAAGAGGACATGAAGGTAGCTGGTGTGAGGGAAGAGGATGCACAAAACCAGGATAGATGGAGGACATTGATTCGCTGTGGCGACCCCTGAGGGGAAAAGCCGAAAGGAAAAGAAGAAGTCCCCCTTTCAAACCCTCTATGTTCTTTCGCGAAGATTGTAACCTCATTGTCGTCAAATGAATAGTTGCTAGCTTTTAGGTGCTGTTATGCGGTGAGACAGCAAGCATGTGGAAAGATGATAAAAGTTCACTCAGCCAGATGCAGGAAGGATATTGTAAGTTTTCTTTATTTGAAGTCTCGATGGATATCAGTTTTCGGCTGACCACTGGTAACACTGCTCTCCAGGCTGTCCTTTCTCCCTCTTCTTCCTCCTCAAAGTGACTGGCTCAGTCTGGTTTTAAAGGTGCTTCACCTGAGCTTCTGGCCAATCAGGTTCCAGCGGCAATTGGCCATTCCCAGGTGGTTGCAATCACCTTCTCAGAGTCAATTAGTGGTCGCCCAACTTTACTGTTTTGGATGGGGAGAAATGCGCACCTTTCTCCCATCCAAAATCCAGAAAACACAAAATTATTTAACATTTATTTTGGCATCATGACAGGTGCATATGTACTGCCGATTGAGGCCCACTAGTATCACCCCTGCGACTGCGATGTTGAGAAAGTATTTTTTTGAGAATGACATGAAAATGAAAGATGAAAATTATTTCCATGCCTCTTCATTGCAGGAACTTAAAAAATATTTTCCTGAAAATGTGTGCATCATTGTTTTCATTTGGAGTGGCCAGCTCATGAGCTCAGGCTTGCTTTGTTCATCTATGCAGGCAAAATGGGAGAGAAATGTACACAGAGACACAAACTGATGCAGACACACAAACCTAAGAACCATGCGCCCATTATGCATGGCCAGTGACTGTATCTTTTCCGCCTGAAGGTGTTACTGTCTTATATGCCTTGCACTTTGCTTTGTGTTTATTCTGCCGAGTTTTCATGTCCAGGGGTGGCTTCGTTTAAAAGCAGCCTGTGTTTACAAGCATCTGGATTGGATGTAATCCCTGGGCCTGAGGAAAGCATCCCCTTTTAGCAAAATCCCCTTTTCATGGCATTACTCATATTCTTTAATTACTCGAGTGCCCTCGGTGCTAAATGAGCAATTACATCAAAACATTGTTGCATTTAGCTGGAGTGCTAGGACAATCTGTCAATAGGAGCCCTCCAAATTTACCGTGTTTTTGTCTTTCTTTTGTTGGCAAAAACAAAGCAATCAAAAGCAAATCAAATGGCATGGGAGACATTGAGCAAAGTCTTTCATCGAAAAGTAGACCTTCTGTGGGGGGATGACGCGTGAGGGTGTGCGCATGGCTCAGTGACTTAACAATTCCCCTCCACTCCCTTGTTGCTGATTGCCAAACCATCCTGCGGGAATTGCACACCTCGTGGGTTCCACACACAGACCTATTAACCTTTGCAGTAGAAAAGAGATTTAACAAAAAAAAAGAATGAAATAATAGCAAGTGAGCTGCTACCTTGGGGCTGAGTAAGACACAGCCAGGAGGGAGACTGGTTTCACTATGATTGGATATGATTACATAATAGCCCTTGTTGTGCACCGGTCACCCGTCACAAGTCATCTCTGTGTGTGCTCGTTCTATTGTGTGATACTGAACTGCGTGTTCGAGCATGTTTTTTTTTTTTTTTGCTTCTCCTCACCCATTTTTTTTTAACCTCCCATTTTTTTGTGACAAAGCTTTAGCAAACAATGCAATCACATCAGATACATCATTCTATTTATTAGATAGAATCCAATAAATGTATGAAAAAAAGCATGTTTTTCCACATTTGGCTTAGTGTGACTCTGCAAGAAGCAAAAATGTCAGAATACATGTTGTAACATTTCTAAAAAACGTCTGCAATACCATCATGTTTACATGACATTTGCTTGTGAAGTTGTATAGGCTCTCGTTAGTTGTGGGGGTGCTGTAGCCTATCCCAGGTGTCTTCGGGCAGGACACTCTGAATTGGTTGCCAGTCAATCGCAGTGCACACAGAGACAAACAACTATTCACACTCACACTCACACCTAGCGACAATTTCTAGTGTTCAATCAGCCTACCATGCATGTGTTTGGAATGTAAGAGGAAGCCAGAGAACCCGGAGAAAACCCACGCAGAACCGGGGAGAACATGCAAACTCTACACAGGAAGGTCGGACCGGGGATTAAATCCACGACCTCTGCACTATGAAGTTGGTGTGCTATCCACTTAACTACCGGGCTGCATGTTGCATATATATATATATATATATATATATATATATATATATATATATATATATATATATATATATACAGTAAAGTCTCGTTATATCGATATCGGATATATCGATAGTCCCGGTTATATCGATACTATTTCTATGCACGCACGGAGAAAATTACATGCAAACAGGGTCGGATATATCGATAGTCCCGGTTATATCGATATTTTTTCGGACTCCCTTGAATATCGATATAAAGAGACTTTACTGTATATATATAGATAACAATTTAAACTGTTTCAATAAATACCTTATTTTTGCACCGAGTCAGTGAGGAGGGAGGCAGTTCGTCACTCATAACTAATTAAGTAAGTGAGCCCCAAATTCACAATTACGTACTGTATTCCATAGAATTTAACAATACATCTTGATTTTTTGACTGAATATTTAAAATGTCATGAAAATACTACAGCACATTACATAAAACATGGATAATTGTATAATTGTAACAACCATGCCTTGTTGTTTGAAGCACCGATGGATGGAAGAAGAGAGAATTAATCTATTTTTAATGAGTGGAACTGAGACGTCATGATTACAGTGTGCATGACGCCACATCTGCTGCAAGCTAAGTTTGAAAAGTAAACAAATACTGTCGAGCAAGTGTGTCGAACTCATTTTTTACGGCGGGCTATATTGTAGTTACGGTTACCTCTCAGGGTCCGTTATGAATTTGGGGAAGCCATTTTAATGTTTAGTTCTCTCAACATAGTACATATAGAGCGCACAACAAATTAATAAGTAGATTTCAAATTTGAAGTAAAAATAATGACTGTTATTGTGGTTTACATGGGACTATTTGTAATTCATCATGGAATTTCACAAGTTTGATTTGCTTTTGTGGGCCAAATAAAAGCATATGGCAGGCCAAATTTGCCCCCTCGGCCTTGACTTTGATACCTGTACTGTAGAGTGACAAATGCAGATATTGGTTCATTTAGATCCGCTTCAATTCCAAGCCCTCACTCCCAGTTCAAAGTGTCTGTCTTACCATTCATACCAACGCCGACTATCCAACAGCACCGACATTTTTGAACAAAATTGGGCTGTCACAAACAAACATAAGCTCCCTGCAATTATCAAATGGCAATGGGTCAAATAGAACCGATACCCCATCATCAGAATTAGTGCCCTTATGCACATGCAGGCGAGAATGCACAGCCATCAAGCACATATTTTCTTGGATAAATGTATCCGCCAAACCGTTGAGAACAGTCAACAACAGGAACAACTGATAAAAAAGTGTTAGATGGCTGGTTGTAAGGAGGACTTATATATATATATATATATATATATATATACAGTAAAGTCTCGTTATATCGATATCGGATATATCGATAGTCCCGGTTATATCGATACTATTTCTATGCACGCACGGAGAAAATTACATGCAAACAGGGTCGGATATATCGATAGTCCCGGTTATATCGATATTTTTTCGGACTCCCTTGAATATCGATATAAAGAGACTTTACTGTATATATATAGATAACAATTTAAACTGTTTCAATAAATACCTTATTTTTGCACCGAGTCAGTGAGGAGGGAGGCAGTTCGTCACTCATAACTAATTAAGTAAGTGAGCCCCAAATTCACAATTACGTACTGTATTCCATAGAATTTAACAATACATCTTGATTTTTTGACTGAATATTTAAAATGTCATGAAAATACTACAGCACATTACATAAAACATGGATAATTGTATAATTGTAACAACCATGCCTTGTTGTTTGAAGCACCGATGGATGGAAGAAGAGAGAATTAATCTATTTTTAATGAGTGGAACTGAGACGTCATGATTACAGTGTGCATGACGCCACATCTGCTGCAAGCTAAGTTTGAAAAGTAAACAAATACTGTCGAGCAAGTGTGTCGAACTCATTTTTTACGGCGGGCTATATTGTAGTTACGGTTACCTCTCAGGGTCCGTTATGAATTTGGGGAAGCCATTTTAATGTTTAGTTCTCTCAACATAGTACATATAGAGCGCACAACAAATTAATAAGTAGATTTCAAATTTGAAGTAAAAATAATGACTGTTATTGTGGTTTACATGGGACTATTTGTAATTCATCATGGAATTTCACAAGTTTGATTTGCTTTTGTGGGCCAAATAAAAGCATATGGCAGGCCAAATTTGCCCCCTCGGCCTTGACTTTGATACCTGTACTGTAGAGTGACAAATGCAGATATTGGTTCATTTAGATCCGCTTCAATTCCAAGCCCTCACTCCCAGTTCAAAGTGTCTGTCTTACCATTCATACCAACGCCGACTATCCAACAGCACCGACATTTTTGAACAAAATTGGGCTGTCACAAACAAACATAAGCTCCCTGCAATTATCAAATGGCAATGGGTCAAATAGAACCGATACCCCATCATCAGAATTAGTGCCCTTATGCACATGCAGGCGAGAATGCACAGCCATCAAGCACATATTTTCTTGGATAAATGTATCCGCCAAACCGTTGAGAACAGTCAACAACAGGAACAACTGATAAAAAAGTGTTAGATGGCTGGTTGTAAGGAGGACTCAGATGCAGAAAAAAACAGCAGCTATATTGATGAGTTACACATCTGTAGTAAATTTTGCAGGTCCCTTGGCTACAGAGAATGTGTCCAGGTTCAGGCCAGTTGAGAAACCCAGTTGAGAAACCAGGTGCGAGGTAGATGTGCAGCAAACAAAGGCAGGTAGCAGGCCAAAGCTTGTAAAGACACGTAAGAAGCATTAATATCACTACCATCATTATGAAGAATTTCAGGTCACAGCAAACATCACATGGAATGTAGAAATTCTAACAGAATATTGGCATCCAAATTTACCTTAAAAAGGGCACAGTTGATTAACAGAGGAGCTGCAGCTGCTAATTCCCTCACGAAACTGAACATGTGCACGACACACACACACACACACACACACACACACACACACACACACACACATATATATATATATATATATATATATATATATATATATATATATATATATATATATATATATATATATATATATATATATATATATATATATATATACACTGCTGCAATGTTCAAGAAGAAATCGATTCGTGTGTGATGCGTTGCTTTTGCTATGTGACTGTCCACCGCACACTGTATTTCAAAGCTTTTTCACCTGTGATTTAATTCTTATCCTGCATGGGGATCTTAAAGTTTGGAAGTCTGCTGAACACTTTAAAATTTCTCCATAAAAACTGGGCTTCACAGTCACTCACCTATGTCTAATTTTAGTGTTCACTCTGACCAACATGCATGTTTTTGGAATGTGGGAGGGAGATGAAGAATCCAGCAAGAACCTATGCAAGCAATGCAACCTATGCATGGAAGGAAGACAGAAGAAAGCTCACATTGGAGGGCCCAAACCTCATGTGTTAAACTCCCCCCGTCCTCGAGGAGTTTTGATACATTGTGTCATGATCAGGCTCCTGCAGAGCACAATGAAGAGCTGATCGTTTCAATCAGGTGTGTCGGAGTAGGAATCTCTTTCAGGCTGCAATATTTACTCTTTGTGTGCTTGCAATCGGCCAAAGTCCATGGCATAGGCTTTTGTTGGATCACCTCATCCTGCGAAGGCACATCCAACTGCAAAGACTGTCAGAGAACATTCAGCAGGACAACCGCCACACTGTTTTATTACATTCCTTTTGCTTATGTCTGTGTTGACTCTCAGTCATACAGGAGTGGTCAGTCGAGGAATAGGTTTATGACGGCTGAAGAAACTTTTTTCTCGATTCCTTTTGCATGTGTTCCAATTCTTCTTTTCCTTTCAGCTTTTCCCCTCAGGGGTCGCCACAGCGAATCAATGTCCTCAATCTATCCCGGTTTTGTGCATCCTCTTCTCTCACACCAGCTACCTTCATGTCCTCTTTGACCCCATCCATAAACCTCCTCTTCGGTCTTCCTCTCGGTCTCCTGCCTGGCAGTTCAAGACTCAGCATCCTTCTCCCGATATAGTCACTCTCTCTCCTCTGGACATGTCCAAACCATCTCAGTCTGGCCTCTCTGACTTTCTCTCCAAAGCCTCTAATATGAGTTGTCCCTCTAATGTACTCATTCCTGATCCTATTCAACCTGGTCACTCCCAAAGAAAACCTTAACATCTTCAGCTCTGCTACCTCCAGCTCTGCTTCCTGTCTTTTCTTCAGTGGCACTGTCTCCAGTCCAAACGTCATGGCTGGTCTGACCACGGTTTTATACACTTTTCCTTTCATCCTAGCTGAAACCCATTTTTCTCCAGCCACTCCAGCCTGCCTGGACACGCTTCTTCACCTCTTTTCCACACTCTCCATTGCTCTGGACAGTTGACCCCAAGTACTTAAAATCCTCCACCTTCTTTATCTCTTCCCCCTGTAGCATCACTCTTGCACTTGGATCCCTCTCATTCACACACATATACTCCGTCTTGCAAACATCTGCAAACATCATGGTCCAAGGAGAGTCTTGTCTAACATCGTCTGTCAGCCTGTCCATCACCATAGCAAACAAGAAGGGGCTCAGAGCTGATCCCTGGTGGAGTCCCACCTCCACCTTGAATTCCTCAGTCATACCGACAGCACACCACACAACTGTCTTACAGTCATGATACATGTCTTGCACCGCTCTGACATAATTTTCCGTCACTCCAGACTTCCTCATGCAATGCCACAGCTCTTCTCTGGGCACCCTGTCATACGCTTTCTCCAGATCTACAAAGACACAATGCAATTCCTTCTGACCTTCTCTGTATTTCTCTATCAGCATTCTTAAAGCAAACACTGCATCTGTCGTACTCTTTTTTGGCATGAAGCCATACTGCTGCTCACAAATGTTCACTTCTGCTCTTAGTCTTGCTTCGACTACTCTTTCCCAGAGTTTCATTGTATGGCTCATCAACTTTATTCCTCTGTAATTAGTACAACTCTGCACATCTCCTTTGTTCTTAAAAATGGGCACGAGTACACTTCGTCTCCATTCTTCAGGCATCTGTTTCTCATCTAAGATCTTGTTGAATAACCCAGTCAGGAACACCACCGCCACCACACTTCCATACCTCGATTGGTAAATCATCAGGCCCAAGTGCCTTTCCACCCTTCATCCTCTTCAGCACCCTCCTCACATCATCCTTGCTAATGCTTGCTACGTCTTGGTCCACAACAGTCACGTCTTCTACTCTTTGTTCCTTCTCATTTTCCTCGTTCATCAATTCTTCAAAGTACTCTTTCCATCTTGCCATCACACTACTGGCACCTGTTAATACATTGCCATCTCTATCCTTAATCACCCGAACCTGCTGCAGGTCCTTACCATCTTTGTCTCTCTGTCTCGCCAGCCTGTAGAGATCAGTCTCACCTTCCTTGCTGTCCAGCCGAGCATACAAGTCATCATAGGCCTCTTGTTTGGCCTTTGCCACCTTTACTTTAACCGTGCGCTGCATCTCCTTGTACTGCTGTCTACTCTCGTCCGTCCTCTCAGTGTCCCACTTCTTCTTTGCTAACCTCTTTCTCTGTATACACTCCTGCACCTCCCCGTTCCACCACCAAGTCTCCTTATCTACCTTTCTTCCACTCGATACACCAAGTACTTTCCGACCTGTGTCTCTGATTATGTTCGCTGTAGTTTGCCAGTGATCTGAAAGGACCTCTTGCCCACCCAGTGCTTGTCTTACCTCCTTCCTAAATGCCATGCAAGATTCTTCCTTTTTCAACTTCCACCATTTTGTCCTCACTTCAGGCTTTGGTTTCTTCATCTTCCTCACTGCCAGCGTCATCCTACACACCACTGTTAGGGTAATTCGCCATACAAACATCTCTAAACATCGCTCTGTAATCTTTGTTTACATTTTGAACTTCCTCGTATGTCATATCCTGCCTTCCTTTACACGATGTCGCATTTTATTACGTCACATCCTGTCGCGTCATTACTATGCGCCGCATAAATACTCCTGGAGCCCGTTCGTCTCTCTCTCTCTCTCCATGCGCTCCCTCCTCCGTCCGCACCACAATCCCCGTGCTCTCCAAATTAAATCCTATGCTGTCTGGCTACACTCTCACCAACCACTACTTTGCAGTCACTGATTTCCTTTAGATGGCGCCTTTGACACAAAATGTAGTCTACCTGTGTACTTCTGCCTCCACTCTTATAGGTCATCCTATGTTCCGGTCTCTTCTGAAAGAAAATATTCACAATACCCATTTGCATTCTCTTAGCAAAGTCAATCTGTCCTTCAGCGTTCCTCATCTGGAGTCCAAACCTGCCCATCACATCCTCATCATCTTTGTTTCCTGCGCCAACATGTCGATTGAAGTCTCCACCAATTACAACCCTCTCACTTCTCGGGATGTTCTGTATGACTTCATCAAAGTCCAACCAAATTTTCTCCTTCTCCGTCAGCTCACATCCTACTTGTGGGGCAAACCCACAAACAACATTGAACATCACGCCTTCAATTTCTAGCTTCAGACTCATCATTCTATCTGATACTCTTTTTACTTCTAAGACATTCCTAACAAACTCCTCTTTTAAGATAACCCCAACTCCATTTCTCTTTCTGTCTTCACCATGACAGAACAACTTAAACCCTGACCCTAAGCTTCTAGCCTTGGTCCCTTTCCAACTGGTCTCCTGGACACACAGTATGCCTACCTTCCTTCTCTGCATCATGTCAACCAGATCTCTACCTTTACCTGTCATTGTTCCTACATTCAAAGTTCCTACTCTTCGTTCTATACGCTTGGCGTTCCATTTCTCTCTTTTCCTCCGGGCACACCTCCCTCCTCTCCTTCTTCGACCAACAGTAGTCCATTTTCCACTGGCACCCTGAAGGTCAACAGTAACAATGGCGGCCGTTGTTAACCCGGGCCTCGACCGATCCGGTATGGGATTCATAGGTTTGATTCGCATATTTGTTTTGGCAATTTTTTTTTTACGTCGGATGCCCTTCCTGACACAACCCTCTTTATTTATCCGGGCTTGGGACCGGCACAATAAGACACTGGCATGTGCCCCCTTGTGGCTACATTTGTTCCAATTAAAAGTCATTAATGCAGTGTGTTTCCGAAACAGTCCCATTGGGATGTAGCATTTTAAGGATGAAAACGTCACATAATTAGAACGACTATACTGTTAAGAATATTGTTTAATTTAATGTCCAAATTTGTTTATTTCCTCAATTAAACGCATAAATGGTCGCAATCATTTGGATTGTAATGGTGGTGTTCACGCGTATTTCAGGACTCGCCAGACTTCTATGTTCTAATTATGAAAATATATGGCACATCAGCAGTTAAATGCTCCCTTGCATGTATAAATAACTGGCATTTCCCTGTAGTTATTGGGAGATCCAATGCAATTAGTTTATGAGTGCATTTCATTGGAATCAGTGTATTGTCACGTCCATTGTCATAAAAGCGAGCCTGCAAGACAAAAAAACTCTTCAAATGTAGCTACTTAATTTTTGCTTGATCAATAACAGAGTGGGCATTGTAATCTTGATTCCAGTGATTAACTATGGGTCCAAATCTATCAGTTATGTTGTTGGAGGTCGTGGGATCAATCCCTGCTCCGGCCTTCCTGTGTGGAGTTTGCATGTTCTTCCCAGGCCTGTGTGGGTTTTCTCCGGGTCCTCCGGTTTCTTCCCGTATTCCAAAAACATGCATGGCAGGCTGACCGAACACTCCAAATTGTCCCCGGTGTGATTGTGAGCATGGATGGTTGTTGGCTACCAAATGAAAAACTAAGTAATGTAGTTTATTCAATACATTGTAAGAATGAAAATTGTAAAGAGCAGTAGATTGGGGAGACTCAACAAATTCTCAAAAAAAGACTTTATCAACATCGCAGGGATAATACAAGTGGGCCTCAATCGGCAGTACATTTGCACCTAAAAGCTAGCAACCACTCATTTGACGACAATGAGGTTAAAATCTTCGCGAAAGAACATAGATGGTTTGAAAGGTGGGTAAAAGAAGCGATTCTTATAAAACAACAACATCCTTCATTAAACCGGTCTGGTGGGGTGAGGTTCAATTTGGATCGTTCATACAATAGCCTGCTTAGGCAAAACAGGTTAGGCAACATTCGTAATGCTGATGAGGTGATACCGGTGGGAGTGGGGCAAATAGGCCAGTCGTTAGTCAGGAATGTAGGAACAATCAGCTGGGCCACAGGGTGTGGTCCTCTGCCCCCCCCCCCAACCTGAGAGTAGAGACCTATCATAGCTGTGTCCGGCGCCGCCATGTCTGGACATTAGGGATATAGAAATAGGGCCGATACGACCAGTCAGACTTTAGTTCGCTGACGAAGCCTCTTGGATAGGAGGCGAAACGTCCGAAACCTTCGAATTCGTACAGATGACGGCTGAAGAAACCTTCTCATCGATGGACCACTCCTGTACGACTGAGAGCTTACACAGGCCTAACGCTGTCTTGAATTTTTTTGTAGTCCTAAAACTCAATATTCTGTGAGTCCAAGAATTCATGTGACAATGACAAATGCCCAAGCACTGGAGTGGACATATTTTTGCACGTCTGGCAGTGAATGAGTTAACCATTTCTTTTCATGTTTGTACTTGTAGTTCCTCACATAGCTTCTGTTTGTCCCAGTTTCTCAACTTTTGCTAATATTTGCTCGTATGGTTTGATAATTCTTCCCATTGTGGCTGACACATGACCAACATATTACAGGCTTGTGGTTTCATCAGACCAAACTGGTCACCGCAAAGTACGAACCAAACTATTCATAGTCTACTATGCCATGATGACGTTATTTGTCTTGCGGGATCCTGTGTTTTCTTTTCCCACCGTTATTCAGACCACTGGATTCACGACACAGAAGATAAAATATTTTAAGCTGCTATAACGTAGAAAAGAAGTTATGATCCACCATGTCAGCCTTCCGTCTTACTATCTTTCCCTCTATGATCACCTGCTTAGATACATATGGTAGCCATCTGGCCTGGCACAACAAACGAAGCCCGGTCCTCCATATATTCATGTGCCGTTACGACATTATTAACGCTTTCGAGCCTGAATTTGCAATTCACCTTTTCCATTTGTCTGTTCATTAAAAAAATGTTTTTTGCTTGACCAAAAGTATCAAACAACATCTTTGTACTTCATTTTTCTTTTTGCGATTTGCCAAATCAAGGACTGACTCCACTGTCTCGATATGTCGAGGCAAATCCGTTGTTAGCTGAGAGAAACACCACATTAGAAGATGTATACGTCTCAATGAGTCCCTCCAAAATAGATTTTAAGAGCAGGGTAGGAGCCACATCGAGTTTGGCATTGCTGCTCTACTGCTCTATTCAACCCTGAGACAGTGCAGACAGTCCAAATGCACAAAGTTAATGCCATGCCCAAGGCATGGGAATCGGCAGCCAAAAATATGCTATTGTGTGTCTTAAAGTGTTACAAATTGTACGGCTCATCACTTAGAAAACAGCACAGATTTTACATTCATAGAAAACGGTTGGATGAACTGAAGTGTTGGACTTTGGGTGCCTCTGTTGTCACAAAGACTAAGGAAGTTTCTTCGAGTGATGTTTTAATGGGAGCTTCTGCACGTTATTTATTCTCCAGTAAAGCTCTCTCGCTCAGAGCGACTGTCAGCCTCCTGCCGTCTCCCCTCACGTTTTCTTCCGTGGCATATTGTAACAGCACCTTTGAACATTGTTTTGTGAAGCTTTTGCTATCTCACTATTGAATAATGTGGACTCTATTTCTTCAAAATGACAACGGCCCCTCCAGGAGAACTGATGAAAAATTGTGGCCCTGGCCTCCAGCATTCACAGCGCTCATCTCTGCTGTACAGGAACGACGATGCCTTAGGAATATTTAATTCTGAAGTTAAGTCTTGGAACCAACCCTTGTGGCTGCCATCTTTGACAGATTTTTTTACACTGACTTTTATCACTGAGTGTACGGCTGCAATAAAGTTGGAACAAAAAAGTGTGCAGAGGCAGTCCAATCTGACAGACACATGATTATTCACAGTGTGCATGTATACATGTGCACCCCGATTTTAGCACAGCCACATAGATGTTTTCATTGCTCCGAAGCAAGTTGACTAATGGCTAAGCAATGTTTTTTTCAATACAAAATGTGTAATTCATGTTGATTTATGTTAGGTTTGATAGGAATCGTAAACTGACAGTGGAACTAAACGGCTTGAAGCCATTTTTGTCATGTTTTGCAAGGTGGTGATGGCGGGTGCGGATCCCAAAAAGCGGGCAGGAGGGAGCAGGAGGTTGTTTGACAAATTGTATTAAAATAAAGTCAGCAGGAACAAAATGTAAAACATCAAAATCAACTGAACAGAAAAAAATACAAAGTGTCAAAATAAAACCAAGTGTAAAAGTCCGCCAAGGTTAAACAAACACATGCACAGCATACAATGCATACGATTGCATACAAAGCATACCACAAACAATGAACTGACACCGGATGGTCGTGCTGGGAGTCCTTTTAAGTGTCACTGATTTAAACGACCAGCACCTGCGAGGCTGCAGGCAGGGCTGACGTCGCTACCCGTTGGTCGCCAATTCCAACGTGGCAGTCCGCCACTGATCGGGACGACCAGCACCTGTGCAGGTGCAAGCAGGGCCGACAGCGCCACCCGTTGGTCGCCAACCAGATCATGACAATTTTGGGGATGGGGAGGGGGCATTTATTCATTCCATTTATTTTCTGATCCGCTTTATCCTCACAAGGGTTGCAGGGCAAGCTGGAGTCTATCCCAGCTGTCTTTGGGCAGTAGGCGTGGTACACCATGAACCAGTTGCCAGCCAATCACAGGGCAGACAGAGACGAGCAACTGTCTTCACTTACACTCACACGTAGGTACAATTTGAAGTGTTGCATGCATGTTTTTGAACTGTTGGAGGAAACCTGAGTAACCCGCACGGGGCCTGGGAGAACATGCAAACTACACACAGGGAGGCCAGATCTGGAACCGAACCCACTACTGTAAAATATCTCAAAAAGTCGGGTCACGACACACAATGTGACACACAATCTTTTGCTTTAACTCTCGAGTCCACATATAAAGAACAGCAGGTGTCGAATATCAGCCCACACAACCATGATGATATTGGATAGGAAGATATTGACAACATATCTCATGGTGTAAATGCACGTTGGTTGACCGGCATGTAAGTGCTCCTTCAGGGAGTCCTTAAGGGCAGACAGTGTCTGTTCTGCCCTCATCGCTTTGCCCCCCAACTAAAGCAAATGAGTCGAACAGCTAAATGCTCCTATTTTCGAATTTATTTTTGCAGATTTATTCATAAATGACTCAAACAATCACTTTGTTATCTTTAAGTGTGTCGACATATGGCAATGCAACGAATGCACTCTCGTGTGTCAACACGATTATTTTCATAGTCCAGTGCCATGACAATTTTTTGGGGGTTGTGATAGAGTAGATACAAAGATAGATTCAAAATATTTCTGTTCCTTTATTAAACAAAATGGGTTATTATTGACAATGAAGAAAATGCACCACGAGTGTCTGTCAAATCAATCGATCCACAACTAATCTATCAAATTAAAACACATTTTTGTAATGAAGTAAAAATTTACAGCCTTAACTTTAAAATTGCCAAATCATCAGATTTCTTCCCCTCAACAGTGATGATGCTCAGATTTGGATTGTCTTTCGCTGACTGGTTCTCTCTTTTGTTTAAAAAAAATCCCAAAAAAAAAAAAAAAATGGTTCAGGAACAAAAATGTCAACGTTAGTATTTTATATCAACCTTGATTTTTTTCAGAATATTTCATTACATAGTGTAATAATCACTCGAATGACCTAAAATATTTGATAGTATAGTAGTATAGTATTTGATAATATAAAAAATATTGATTATTTTATTTCAAAGTAAAAGCAGATATATGTAAATGGCTTTCTTCAATTTACCACGAGACTCAACAAGATAATCACAGAGAACTACAAAAAAAGATACTATTTACTGAGGCTGAATGTCTAATGATTTGGAAAAAATTTAGGTAGACAGTCTATACATGGATTATCGAAATAGTTAGCCCTTTTATTTGATTCTTGATTCATTTCCCATTGATTATTTGCTCTACCTTGAGATCAAACACCGAATAATGGCAACAAAGTTGATAAATGATTAATTTGGTCACTGTCTTTTTGCACAATATAGAGATAGTCTGTTTTTTGTCAATCAAGCATTCCAAGCATTCACCTATATAGATGCATGAGCAAATATTTACGAGTCATGTTCCGGCCTAGTAGAATGATGAAATATAGAACCTTGATGTTTTAACTTATCCTGTAGCATGGACTTTATTTCATTCGCAAGCACACCCTAATGAAATGAAATACAAGAACAGTGTGAGAAATTCATCCCTAAAGGACATATTACAATAAGTCTCAGCATTAACAAAACAATCTGTGCCATCCTTACCTCTTCTTACCTTGGTGATGCCATCACTGCTTAATTGAATCATAATCTCCGCCTCTTATCTTTGAGTTGCAAACCATGCATGTTGCCATCACCCTTTTGTTACCCTGTTATGCAAAATACTTTGCATTTTTGTTACTTCGCTATTTAATTTCTCACTTGATGGGTGGCCGGGCACTTCAGAGACCCCATTGTTTGGTGACAAGACATTAAAAAAGTCAATGTTTTATGTGACATCTTTAACAAAAATATTATGTTTTAATAAACATTATCAGCGAGGTATCTTTTGTACCACTACGATGGCAGTGGAATAAAATCTCTCCTATGATCTTGGTTGTGCGTTCAGAGGTGCAGGGTTTGATCCTGGCTTTGGCCTTTCTGTGTAGAATTTGGTTGTTCTCCTCGGGCTTGTGTGGGTTTTCTTCGGGTATACCAGTTTACTCCTAAATTGCAAAAACATGAATGTCAGGTTAATGGAGCGCGCTAAATTGTCCTTAGAGTAATTGTCTGTGTGCCAATGGTCGTTCGTCCATGTGTGGCCTACGATTGACTGGCAACCAGTTCAGGGTGTACCCTACCTACTGCCTGGGATAAACTCCAGCACACCCCTTGTTAGGTTTAGCTGATTGGGAAACTGATGGATGGATGGATGGATGGATGGATGGATGGATGGATGGATGGATGGATGGATGGATGGATGGATGGATGGATGGATGGATGGATGGATGGAATGCTGTTTTTGCCATAAAACCTTTTTGAACTGTACGGGTGATGTCGTTCCTCACTGTCATTGAGTTCAAAATGTTAACCTTGTAAATAGCAGAATATGGCATACGTCTGTGTAAGCTCTCAGTCGTACAGGAGTGGTCCATCGATGAGAAGGTTTCTTCAGCCGTCATCTGTACAAAAGTTTTGTACAGATGACGGCTGAAGAAACCTTCTCATCAGAATATGGCATACTTCACAAATACTTTGTTGCATTGAAAAATTGCATACGCTTCATGGTATTTAGGTTCCACGATAATTCAATGTGTTATTTTAAACATTACAATGTATCACTCCTACAACATGAACACCGAATAATAACATATTAATGACATTTTTGTCAACCATGGGTTGATTATTAACGGAGAATGGTGAGCACACAGTTATTGGGGGCAAGGCAATAGCTCACAGCACCACTGTTCGCCACAGGCCAAGCAGCAACTGTGCTATATAAATATTTAAGAAGAATGTGGCAGCGGGGAAATTTCAAGTGGCCCCTGTTGTTTAAAACGGGAGGATTTACTTGATGTTTACATTTAAAAACAGAAAACATTTTTTTTGTAGTTCCTTAAGAACTTCTACTTTTCTTTGTTGCTTTTCTCTGTCGTTGATCTTTCAGGCCTTGATGGTATATTTGGGTCCATTATGTAGTTATTCAATGACACCTGACACTTGAAGCAGATGGTAGTGTCTCCTGTTCTTTGTTGCACATCGTCAGTGGGTGTCATCTCTCTGGTCTAATGCTCGCTAAGCATCTGCTTTACGCTTTGGATATGCTAAATGCCTGGTTATTATCAGTGAGCAGAATGTACAGTGCACCTTGGGGCATTTGTGGCAAATTGGCATATTGAGAGCAGATAGTCTAAATGTCTGTGGGTAGTCAATATGCCCTGCCAGAATGTTGGGGAATCTTGTTTCCTACTGTTGATACTGCAGGAGCACATCTAAAAAAAGAAGAAAAAAAGAAACTCTGCTCGGAAAACAAGAACGAGGGGGTGTTTTTGGTCAATGGACTAGAAATATGGATTGTTTTTTCTGAATGATTGATTATTTTTAGCCAGATTTCCACCAAATTGAGGTGAATTAGTTTTATTGCATTGAGACTGAGGTCCATGGCTGTAATTTGATCAGCTGCAGCACATGCTCGAGCCTTTTTCTCCATCTTTTTTTTCACTACCTGTCTCAGCTTTTTTGGAACGTGGTGCGGTCATAAAATTTCTTGATTCATAAAAAAAAAAAATGATTTCATAAAAGTTCATGATTATTTGCTTAACGCCCTATATTTTATCAGTTTGAAAATTAAATGTCTTGTTTTTGGAGTACAGTATATTCAATTAAATATAGTTTGCAAATCATTTTACTGTAATTAGTTGTATTTTTGTTTACCACTTAAGTCACAACCTCTTTAGAATTTGGTTTGTATATCAAATAGAGTAGCAGCGGAAACTTCCTGTGAACTGGAAAAACTCAGAGGACAAAATCTGTGTAAACCCGAATGTAATCATGGGAATAATATCATAATGATCATAATCATACCACTATCACTATATTATCAGATACACGTTTAAAACTATAATTTTACACCTTATTTAAACTCTTTTTTTCATAATGGCTGTTAATTTTTTTATTCAAGTTATATACATTAATTTATTCATTCATTCTTTCATTGTCCAGACCGCTTTATCCTCACTTGGGGTGCCAGCTGTCTTCGGGCAATAGGCGGGGCAGACAGAGACAAGAAACCATTGGCGCTCACACTCACACCTAGGATCAATGTGTAGTGTTCAATCAGTCTGCCAGGTTTCTTTTTGGAGGCAACTGTAAGACCCGGAGAAAACCCACACAAGCCCGGGGAAAACATGCAAACTCCATGCATGGAGACCGAACTTGTTTTGAACCCACAACCTCCTGACTGTGAAGTCAACGTGCTAACCACTCGCCTCGCGGGCCGCCCCAAGTTGTATTGCATATAACAATATTCATAAATTGTGTTTACATTTTCCTTTACCAATACTGAGTTCACCTGAAAGTCAATGACATGTATATACTGTACCAGACTTTCTGCCACTTCAGCAACATTGTTTGAGTGAAAATGCCAATGGGATGCGCTGTATAATGCTTTTACTGTTTCTTTCCAATCACAGCCACAAAAATTAGGCCTAAAAATGATTTATTTTCCCTAAGCACAAAGTTACAGTGCACCACGTCGACACTAGAACAACGGTAATTCCTCGTTGTTTGTTTTTTTTGACAGGTTTGCTAACTTTCTTACTCTTTCTGTTTCAGGTGTGCTCAGCCTACCCGAGGGTCTGACTCTGCAGCAGCGTACAGGAACGAATGGCGAGGGAAACGCCTACAGCCAGTCTGAATTGCGCTCTGTTGAACAGTGCTTACTGGCCACACGAGTGGGAAGCATCTCTGAACTCAGTGAGCGTTTGCTTGTGCATGTACATATTCTTGTGATGGTGAAACTATCTATCTATCTATCTATCTATCTATCTATCTATCTATCTATCTATCTATCTATCTATCTATCTATCTATCTATCTATCTATCTATCTATCTATCTATCTATCTATCTATCTATCTATCTATCTATCTATCTATCTATCTATCTATCTATCTATCTATCGCTCTTTCTTTCTCTCTCTGTTTCTCTCTGTCTGCCCACCCACCCGCCCGCCCGTATATATGTAAATACACGCACACACACACACACACACACACACACACACACACACACACACACACACACACACACACACACACACACACACACACACACACACACAGGTATATTAAACGCATTTCAGTACAATGATGAACATTTTATTAAATCTCTGACTGTGTCACTGTCGTTGATTGGGCATTCCGAATTGGCCTGAAGTGTGGTTGTTCGTCTATGTTTTCCCTGCTATTGGCTGGCAAACAATATAGGGTGGCCCCGCATACTGCTCAAAGTCAGCTGTGATCAGCTCCAGCATGCCTGCGATTTTTGTGGGGTTAAGTGAATCAGAATCAGGATGGGTGGATGGATACATGATTGGATGAATGTGTCACTGTCACGACTGCTCTCAATCTGCTTCTCTACATTTAGCCAATAATCTGTTTTGGCACAGTAATACAGTAAGATTAGCATTACTAAACATACAGAGATAGGTGATCCGTGGTTGTCATCATAATAACAGAAATGTGGCACTTATTATTGTGATCTAGTCTGTCAGCAAAATCATTTTCAACCTCTGAATATCGGTCATATATGCTCATCTTATTGCTTTAAACTTATTACATTTGTATTGGCTGACATTACTGATGGACATGCTAATATGATAGTGGGAGCTTTCAGTTCTGCCCAAATATTGCCATTTTCCTTTACTAAATCTGCCACTGTACATCCCTTATGTGTGCAGATGAATGTGCATATTAAGCAGAAATGAATTATCAGGAGTTGCTGTGTCATGAAGTAGTATTCTTTTGAGCCACATACGCACACACAGCCCCCCACATCCATACACGCACATGCACAAACACATCTATACAGTAATATCTCAGCTCACGAACGTAATTGGTTCCCAGAAAATGTGTGTGAGGCGAAAAGCATCCACCGTGGGTCTCCTCTGAGATTCCCCGTCGATGACTCGGGGGACTTCACCTGCCTTTGGTCAGCACGACGCTGGATTCGCAGAAATAACCGCCGATCCGTGGATCACAGCGTATTAGCCAGCCTTGCTCGGTACGAAAACACTACCACAAAGGACTTCACTGCTGTCGTCTTTGACCTTCTAAACATCCGCTCGCTTACTGGAAAGGGGGAACTGATCCAGGACATCCTCAAAGACCGTAAACTTGACTTTCTTTGCTTTAACGAAACGTGACAAACTCCTGGTGACTTTTCACAGCTAAATGACTCTACTCCTCCCGGATTTGTGTATATTCCCAAACCTCACCTTTCTAGCCGTGGAGGTGGCCTAGCTATTTTTTATCATGACATATGGAATGTCGTTCCAGTCTCGCTCCCTGAAACGTGTTCATTTGAATCCATTGCATGCCAAATTTCTGGTGCAACTCCCACAATTCTCGCCACTAATCCCCCCCCCCCCCCCCAAACCTCACTGTGACTTTTTAAACGAAGTTTCTACTATTGTCACCCATCTCTCCTGTCTCTCACCGAATATAATTATCATGGGAGACTTTAACATACACATAAATAATCCAACTACTCCGCTAACAATTGACTTCACTTCAGCCAACTTGTGGATGTCCCTACGCATATAAAAGGTCACACACTTGACCTGATATGCTACTCTGGTTTGACTCCATTCAACAGCCCAGCTGTCGAACTTCCAATAACAGACCATTACCTCGTTACTTGTAACCTTTCCATCACACTTTCCACCACCAAAACAGCCCGTTCTATCAACTTTTGTAACATCAAGGGCATTAACCCGGACTCTCTTGCTTCAATGTTCGCCCCATTATCTCTTGACCCAAGCTCCTCTCCTGACGAACTGGTTTGCCGCAACAACTCGGACCTCAACGACATTCTCAACACGCTCGCTCCCGTCAAATCCCGCTCTGTTTTATTTACTCTTTCTGCACCCTGGTTCAACGCTCATCTCTGCTCCATGAAATCGAAAACACGCCAGCTTGAAAGACTTTATCGGAGAACCAGACTCACTGCTCACAAAGATATGCACACCGCTCAACTTTCTCTCGACAAGAACAGTATCTCTCAAGCTAAATCACAATACTACTCTGGACTCATTGACTCGGATCATCATCAGAACCTCATCCTTTCACCACATCACCCCCGTCCTCCAAGAGCTCCACTGGCTCCCGGTCAAATATAGAATCAACTTTAAAATTCTTCTTTATAAATTTAAAGCTATACAGAACCTTGCCCCCCCATACCTATCTGACCTTCTTCAAATTTCTATTCCCTCTCGTTCCCTCAGATCCTCTTCCTCCCTCCGCCTCTGTGTGCCCCCCCCCCCCTGCCCGTCTCAGCACGATGGGTGACAGACTCTGTCACTGACAGAGCCTTCAGCTGCTCTGCCCCCAAAATTTGGAACTCACTTCCTCCCAACATTCGTTACATCGATTCTCTCTCCCACCTATTTAAAATTGCATTTCCTGTTTAGCTCTCTCTCTTGTTTCTATTTATAATTGTATTTTATTTATTGCATTCTATTTGTGATTGTAGTTTATTCATTATAGTACCTATGCTTGTCTGTGACTGTAAAGTGTCCTTAAGAGCTTTGAAAGGCGCTTAAAATGAAATGTATAATTATTATTATTATCAAATACTGGAAATACTCTGGCTCTCTTTTCTCTTTATAACAGAATCATTGCACCCCCTGTTTCTCTCCCCCCTCACTTTTATTCTTCTGGCACCTGCAATTCTCTCCTTATATTCTTTTCTGAAAAAGCCAACAAAATCCACCAGCATCTGCTCCTCTGTACCCATCCCCCAACCTTGCTACTCCCTCTCATCTCTTATCTTCTTTTGATCTCCCTCATCCCTCGACTATCTCGAACCTCATAACTAAATCCAATAATTCTTCCTGTCAATTAGATCCCCTCCCAACAGTTCTGGTCAAATCTTGCTTGCCATCTCTCCTTCCATTCATTTAAGCCATTATTCACTCCTCGCTGTCCTCAGGAATCGTCTGTGTACACCTCAAAACGGCGGCTGTCACACCAATTCTTAAAAAGTCTGGATCTGATCCCAATGACTTCAGGAACCTTCGCCCCATTTCTCACCTTCCTTTTATTTCCAAAATCCTTGAAAAAGTTGTGTACTATCTCCTACACTCTCACCTCTCCCAGAATGATCTCGACGAACCATTCCAATCTGGTTTCAGCCCCCACCAGAATCAGCTCTCTTAAAAGTCACGAATGATTTCTTTTGGCAGCTGACGCCGGTTTAGTCTCAATCCTCGTCCTTTTTGACCTTACTGCAGCTTTTGACAGCATTTCTCATCCCATCCTCCTTGAAAGACTTTCCTCCATAGAGATCACCGACACGCCCCTACACTGGTTTCACTCATATCTCTCTGGCCGCTCTCAGTTCATCCAAATTAACTCCTTCACTTCACAGTCCTCTCCTGTATCTTCTGGTGTTCCCCAAGGCTCTGTCCTGGGACTGCTCCTCTTTATCACCTACCTTCTTCCCCTTGGCAATATTCTCCCTAAATTTGGTATACAACTTCATTGATTTGCAGATGACATCCAGCTCTATCTCTCCAGCAAACCCGACGCCTCTCTTCCACCTTCTTCCCTTTCACTCTGCCTCTCTGAAAATTAAATCCTGGTTTACCCACAACTTCCTCAAACTTAACAGCAAAAAAACCCTGAAATTCTCCTCGTTAGTACCAAATCCACGTTGAGCAAAGCTAACAGTTTCTCACTATTGACAATTCAACCGTTTGAAAGAAGGCAAGATGGAAGGGGAAAAAATAGAATGAGATGAATGTGATTTGTTTGGAAGATGCTTTAGAATGAAATACTCTACTGCTGTCAAATTTGCATCCTGCTCAAGTATTCACTGGCATTTGGCTCTCTTGTGGAGCATTACTTTCAAAGTGCCTCTTTTTAATTTTTCATTTTCACTTCTGCCAAAGGCCGTATTAGCATATTTGAATTGAAACCATGTTATTATACCTACACATGTCATTAACACCGAGGGCAAAATAACTCATTCATGCCAAACAAAATGGTGTCATCACTGTTCTATCTTTTGTAAAAATGCATGATACAAAATACAGTGAATATACGTACTTGCAGAACGTATATACCTGTACATTATTCTATGAGTTTCCACTATTGTATTTGTTTCCATAAACTGTACAAAGCATAGTGTGAATGTAGCGCTTCGCTCTATGTGCTCTTGTCTTGTGAATATCTGCTCTGAGGACTCAGTTTACCTTTAACGCCAGAGAATAACTGCATGTCAGTAGAAGGGAGTAGCCTAAAGGAAATTGAACTACAGATGTGGTATTGTAGAGATTTTACTGTAAAATGGCAGTGGTGAAGCAATTTGATAAAGGACTATACAATTCCTTTTAGGGATAATACCAATTAGGTAGGTAGGTAGGTAGCAGTGACGTGCAGTCAGGGGAGGCAGGTGAGGCTGTGCAGCAGCCGGCTGAGCCTCACCATGGATTGTGCAATGACTATGCTAACTGTGCTGGCTTGCTCTGCAGTGAGACCACATTGCTGTCCCTCTGCATATCACTATTGATTGCAGTGTTCAAACACTTTTAGTATATGAACAAAATGTTTACAGTTAAGCTGGTGTATATAATGTAGAGTCACTTTACATTATAGACACTGTACTACAGTGTTTAATTTATTTATTTTTATCAAAACTGTGTGCATAGGTGAGGCACACAGTTCTCCTGCCTCATGACAGGGGGCGCTGGTGATTACACAGATTCTTCTTGCCCCTCCTCGGCTGCAGAATAATTGAATTAGTGAGAGCAAGCTACAGTCAACAGTTAGCAAGTTAAGTGCAACCATCCAGTCATTTTTTTGTGTTGCTTGGCCTTATTTTCAAAATGGAGGATTACATATCAAAATTGAAAGAAATAGAGAGACTTTTAAAACTGAAGAAAGATAAGTAAGGCAACTACAAAGAAGGTATCGATGCCTTTCTTCAAAAGGAGCGGCGCATGGACTTCATTCATAAGTAAAGGTAACACGATAATAGCGTTTTTTATTCTTTTTTTCTATGCTACAGTTTATATAAAGAATGCTGACATGACATTTTAAACAAAACACGTTAACTGTTGCCAATCAAATGGTGAATAAGCTACTCTTGTAGAGTTCAGACGTTTGTAAATCTGACTGTGATGACGTCAGTGCCTCACCAGCCATAAACCTCACCGCACATCACTGGTAGGTAGGTAGGTAGGTAGGTAGATAGGTCGGTCAGTAGGTAGGTAGGTAGGCGGTTGGTGGTTGGATGGAATCGATAGATATATGCCGTCATGAACCTGTACTGTTTACTTTTCGTTTCTGTATCTGCATGGTGGGTGTTCACTCAAATGTCACACCTCTCTTGGATCAGGCCTCATTACCTGTCTGCTTTAAAAGCCAGGCCGCGCTTACAACTGATTGTCGGATTTTTAGCCTTGCTCATGTCTCTGTCGTCAAGTATTTCATTTTCTCAACACTTCTTGACATGTTTCCTCCTTTGTTCATAGCATTTTGGTTGTAAAATTGTCTTTTCCTTTGAGATGACAAGCAATTTACCTTTATTTCAGTCCTTGCCTTTTCCAAACACTGTGTTTGTTCTCGCCATTTTATGGTTCTTTGTTACCAGCATCCTTCGTTGTACTTTGTACCTTGTGTTTTTGTTATACTTTTGATCGAAACTTATTATCGGTGTTTGGGATTTTGGAATCTTCATTCTGTACAAATATATGATATATAGTAAAAAAATCAGGGCGGCCCGATGGTCCAATGGTTTGCGAATCGACTTCACAGTGCAGATCCTGGTTCAGGCCTTCTTGTGAGGAATTTGCATGTTGTCCCCGGGCTTGCGTGGGTTTTCTCCAGATCTTCCAGTCTCCTCCCACATTCCAATAACATGCATGGCAGGCTGATTTAACACTCTACTGTATATTGTCCCACAGTGTGAGTCTAAGCGCGAAAAGTTGCTCATCTCTCTGTGCCCTGGCTGACTGCCTGAAGACAGCTGGGATAGACTCCAGCACCCCCTGCGCCCCTTGTGAGGATAAAGTGGTTTATAAAATAGATGACTGCATGGATGGTAAATAGAGACAGACCAATAGATACTGTAGATTGGTAAATAGGTACCAATAAATGGATAGCGAGACCCAGTAGGTAGTTTTAAAGAGTGTTATATTGACCTTAAAATACTTTAAAAGGCTCCGAAAAATACACTATTGTTGAATGAAACTATATTATATGGCCTGTGCAAGTGGTCCTTGCTGCTCTTGAAGGAGATAGACAACTTCATTGCCAAATGCTCTAGACCAGGGGTGGGCAAACTTTTTGACTCGCGGGCCGCATTGGGTTCTAAAATTTGACAGAGGAGCATTTGGAGGGACTGTTTGGGCCGGAAATACTCTGAACAAGTTATGTCCATAATTTATAAAATCACTTCAAATGACTTTGACTGAGCGTATTTTACAAAGATTCCACAGCATATAGCTATAGTTTACGTTTTAAGACTTGCGCTGAATATTCATGAAGTCTTGTTTTCGAGTTGATGACGTCACGTTTGGACCGCCCCTGACCGAGAAAGCGACATACAATGCATTTTGGGTACTTTGTTTGGTCTGAAAACTTCGTGTTGGTCCGTGTTGATGGTGAAATTAGAAGGAAAACACATAAATAACGCCATGGTGAATCGTTGTGTGTTGCACCAAGACAACTATTTGATATTCGCTGACACAAATTCCCAGCTGACAAATCAGTCCATTTCCAATGGAGCTTGGGCGCAATCTTCTGCATTTTCTGGGTGCTACATTGCTGTCATTGGCGGCTTGAATTGATATGGGAGGACTCCTTGAATCAATTGCAAACATTTATGCTTTCCTCTTCAGAACTTGAATCATATTCATAACTGGATGAGTAACAAGAAAACATCTTCTCCGAATCTGAAGCCATTGTTTTGATTCTCGATCAAGGCAAGACGTCTTAGCGTGATGTCACGAACAAAGGGGTGGGACCTTCTGAAACTGACCATTTCCGGATTCATTTGAAGTCATTTTTATTTGTGTTTTTCATTTAACTAAAAATATCAGCCTGCCTGATTTGGGTATTTTAGATGCTATAAAACGTTTTTCTGATGTCAGTGGGAAACAAAAACAAAAAATGGTGCCGGTTGTCCTTTAAATGTAGTATGTACAAACCTCATAGCACAGTAAGAACACTACAACCCAATGTATTAACTGTCTTTCAAATGTGAAAAATATCCCTGATCAGTTAATAAATTTGTCTCAAGGAATATGGCGTTTACATACTACAGTAAAGTCTCGTTATATCGATATCGGATATATCGATAGTCCCGGTTATATCGATACTATTTCTATGCACGCACGGAGAAAATTACATGCAAACAGGGTCGGATATATCGATAGTCCCGGTTATATCGATATTTTTTCGGACTCCCTTGAATATCGATATAACGAGACTTTACTGTATTTCGCAGATACTTGGAGGAGGAAATGGAAATAGATTAAAATAACATGCACTGTGATTTATCAAGATTGCGTCTGTTTTTAATAAGTTTCCATCGAAGGGGCAAAGTTAAAGAAATCAACATTTATTGAAAAATGGAATCACTTTCAAAATTCAAAACATATTATTACAAAACGAAATATTCAAGCTCAATAATACCTACTTGTGTTAAATTCCGCCAAATCATAGATGGTTTGTCCTGACCGCGCGCTCAACAAACTCCTCACTGACGCCCTCGCCTACACGCACAAACAAAACACGTGTACCGTCGCCGAGCACACAAACATAGACTACCTGCAGTTGAAATTTGCATACTCGGCACGGCAGCCAATCAGAAGCCTGCTTCTTTCTTCCGGACTTTCGCAAGCGTTATAAAGTCGTGCAATTGCATGTCATTTTCCAAAATAGATACACAGAACCTCAGACCAGAAGAAAGATTCAAAAGAAGCTAACAACATATGTGACGCTAAAAAACGTAAATTTACATTAAACCGTGACTGTAAAGTGTACGTGAGACTTATGAAAGGGGCTTAGTGGCTCGTAGGAAGCAATGCAAACGTTGCATTGTGCACCGCAATGACAATCGACTACTGCAGCAAAATCTACAGCCATGCACATTTAACGTAAATTAAGCAAGGTAGCATTTGTAGTAGGTGCATTCTTGATTTTTTAAAAAACTTTATACTTTGTTACAATGTTTTTTTAATGTGATTAGTTGTCTCTTTGTGCTCCAAGTTGTGAAAAATGGGACAGGCAACTTTTCAGTTATCTGCCCTGTTGTTCGCTAACTTTTTGTCATGAGTTTTAGACACTGTTTGTACTATAATTTGGGCAAGTTCGGTGGGCCGGATTAAAAAGCCTAACGGGCCGTATGTGGCCCGCGGGCCGTAGTTTGCCCATCGCTGCTCTAGACTCATTCAGGCACCCTTTTCACCCTCTTTGCTCACTTTGAGGCTTAATGGACACTCTGAATGAATCAAATAGCACCATTTCAAAACTGAACTAAGGCTAAGTTCGTGTCATCAAGAATTTGTAACCGCACTATTATAAACATGCGCGCGCACGCACACACGCACACACACACACACACACATACGTGCGCGCGCACTCAGAACACATAAAAATGAAAAGTTATTTATTTAGACATGCACACTATCATTTTTCAGCATAATGGAAATGACAACAATAAAGCAATAATAATGGGATTTATTTCGCAGTAGGCTATGCCTGCTAATTGTTAAGAAGTATATTAAGATCAGATTTTAAAAAAGAATTCCAGCATTTTTACCTGGGAAAGCCCATGCTGACTGATTGTAATAGAAACAGAATAATGTTCCTTGTGGTAATCATCAGTCTTTGTTGAATAGTGTTTTACTCAGTATTGAATGCTGGCATTGTTGTGCAAAAAAATGTTTCTTGTTGCCTTTTATAATCCCATGATTTTACCTTGTGATTTCACATCTTTGAAACTCTCAAAATGCAAACGGGGCACAAATAAAATAATTGTTCTCCTTTGGAAGCAATTGTAAAACAATGAAAATCAGTGTTCAAATGTGAACAGGATGCAAATGGAAAGAAAATGAAGGCCTGGAACACACAAAAAAAGCAAAATATACTGAACTGAACCCTAATGGAATGTGTCCCTTTTTTGTTATCCCCTCTCCCTAACACCTCCCCTCTTTATGGTGCGAATGTGTTTGGAATGATGTGTAGGTGATATGGTGTCACGAGCTACGCACTATCTCCAGCCACTGTATACCAAGAACCACAACAACGGGACACCCATTCACCAGAAGAGCGCAGCGATACACTGGGCCCCCGAGGCCATCTATACATTGTGTTACTTCATGCACTGCCCACAGATGGAGTGGGAGAATCCCAACTTGGAGCCATCTAAAGTTTCCTTACAAACTGAGAGGTAAGATGCAAAACAGTTAAGCAAATGAACTAACTTGCTGTCAAGTTAGATAGACACTATTCAGTAACTAGGATAGTGTTTTTTTTCCTCCCATCAGTTTTTTTTCATTGCTCATGGGGAATCATCATTCATGAAGGTCGGTTAATGTTACAGTGAACCTCAGTTTTTTGGGGGGCATAAATTCCGGAGGCGTCCATAATAATGACGAGATGAGACATAGAAAGAACCATAAAACATTGTTTGATGTAATTTTGTCCCTTTCAATATTATTAAGACATTCACTTCATTCATTAAGACACACAATTCAAAGCATGCTTGCATGAAGCAGTTTATTTTTCACGCCTCGTTTTCCATAAAATTAGCACACAAAAGAAAATCAAACATTGTTTACTTAAATATACAATATTATATTATATATATTTATTATATTTTTATATTATATATATTTATTATATTTTCAACCAATCGTCTCGTTTTGTCAAACAAAAAGCCACTTAATACCAATATATGCAAAATGCCATAGACAGGCAAATTAGTACCACATTTTCATGATCAAACTGCACACTTAAAAGTCTTAGATTTTCTTCAAAATGGACAGAGCATCTAATAATATCGGTTGTCATGTACTCCGAGTTCCAAAATGTGTGAATGTTCTTGTATGATAGTACTGTAACATGATAGACTGTTTTCTCAGCCAGTACTACATGTACTGTACTACATACCTGCTTCGGCTATGGCAAAAGATGTAAGACAAACATACTTTGCATTTTGAAATGCAACATAAACCTTGCCGACTAACATATCCAGCTCAACAACGTCACCTAGAAGAAGTGCTGTTCACTTTTGGCTGTTGTGTTTTGTTGCCATTGTAGTAGGTAGAAATGGCCAAAGTGAAGTTGCTCGCGGTGAAGTAGCGATGGCGAACACATATTTACTAGGACTTGGAGGCAAGGTGTGAATGAAATGTGGAGTACTTAAGTGGCTGCTTGTACTGTTGTTCTAGCTTTTGCAAAAACGTAATTTTTTTATTTTTTTTTAATAGCGAACATTTTACAATGTATGTGCCTAATAATAATAATAATAATATCCATCCATCCATTATCCTTACCGCTTATTCCTCATTAGGGTCATGGGGGGTGCTGGAGCCTATCCCAGCCATCTACGTGCACTAGGTGGGGGACACCCTAAATTGATTTCCAGCCAATCGCAGGGCACACAAAGACAAACAACCATTCACTCTCACACTCACACCTATGGACAATTTGGAGTTTTCAATCTGCCTGCCATGTGTGTTTTTGGAATGTGGGAGGAAACCGGTGGACCCAGAGAAAAGCTCACTCACTCACTCACTCATCCCATGGCCTAGAAGGCCGTAGGGGTGCCATGATGGACGTTTGGGCAGTCAGAGATCTCCAGCGCTCTCGGTCTTCAGCAGTTCGTAGCAGGGTGTGGAAGCTGCAGCCTGTCCATTCCTTAATGTTGTCCATCCAGCACTTCCTCTGTCTTCCTCTTCTCCGCTTCCCTTCCACTGTCCCCTCCAGGATGGTTTTGGATAGTGAGGTATGCCTTATAACGTGGCCAAACCAGGCCATTTTACGACGTTTCACCATTGAGAGTACAGGCTCTTGTTCTCCAGAAAGGATGGTGACTAGCTGTCTGACGTAGTCATTTGTCTGGTGTTCCCTGTAAGATATATTGAGCATCCTTCTGTAGCTCTTATGCTCAAACGCCTTGATCCTGCGCTCTGTGTCTGCTGTAAGTGTCCAGCTCTCACAGCCGTATAACAAGGTGGAGAGTACTAGAGACTTGTACAGCCTGACCTTCACTGCAAAGCCGATGGTATTGCTCCTCCAAATTCTGGCCAGTCTTGTCATGGCTGATGTTGCTATTGCAATTCGTGATTTAATCTCCTTTGTGGAGCTGCCATCCTCACTCACAAAGGACCCAAGGTATTTGAAATCCTTCACCACTTCGAAGTCTGCCCGTTCATTGTGATTTTTGGTGGTGTTGTTTTATTGTAGCTATTGACCAGTATCTTGCTTTTCTCTGCGCTTATTTGCATACCGTAACCCCTCGCTACCTTTTCCAGTCTGGTGGTAAGCTCCTGGAGTTCGGCTTCGCTTTTTCCCATCAGATCTATGTCATCAGCGAACCGGAGGTTACAGATGGGTCTTCCTCCGATGGATATGGAGGTGTGAAACTCTTCCAGGGCCTCATCCATGATGTTTTCCAGAGAGATGTTGAATAGGACGGGGGACAGAAGACAGCCTTGTCGGACACCAATAGATGTTTTGAAAAGTTCCCCCATGGTGTTGTTCATGAGAACTGCACTGCTCTAGTTGATGTAGAGTGACTGAATGACCTGGATGAGATTCTTGTTGAAGTTGTAGTTTCGGAGCATCTGCCACATCCCCTCATGGCACACCCTGTCAAAGGCTTTCTTAAAGTCGATGAAGTTGTGGAACAGGTCATGTTGATGCTGGAGGTGTTTCTCGATAAGTAATCTGATGTTAAAAATCTGCCCTGTGGTACCCCTTTTTGGTCGGAATCCTGCTTGCTCATCTGCGATAATATCCTCTGCCCTACTCTTTAGTCTGTTCAGGATGATCCTTAGCAGCACTTTGCTTGCGTGGCAGATCAGGCTGATGGTCCTGTAGTTCTGACACTGCCTTGAGTTCCCCTTCTTAGGGATAGGGATAACCAGAGATTGTGTCCATTTTTGGGGCCATTGCTTGGTTCTCCAAATATTCTGACAGATGTGTGTGAGTGCTTTAATTGTCTCGTGTCCTCCATGTTTCCACAGTTCAGCCGGGATGTTGTCGATGCCAGGTGACTTGCCGATCTTCAGGTTCCTTACTGCCTCCTCCACTTCTGCCTGGAGTATCGGCACGTCGTCATCTTCGCTGATGACCTTTGCGGCGTCAGTGGTTATGTTCTGATTGGATTTTATTTTGAGGTTGTAGAGTTCCTGGCAGTACTCTGTCCATCTTCTGATTACCGCTGTCTTTTTGGTTAGCAGAGCACCGTCCCCATCTTCTATTATTGTTGCAGTATGTTGCTGCGTCTTTGTCAAAGCCTTCAATATGGCGTATGCTGCTTTACTGTTGCCCTGTCGTATACTTGTGTCTATTTTTTTCACACTGCTCTGTGATCCACTTCTCCTTTGTTTCCCTCATCCTCTTCCTAATATATTTGTTCACCATAGTGTGCTGTTTCGCAGCCTCTGGGTCATCCTTCTTGGTCCTTTTTAGTGTCCTTCTGTGGTCACACAGATCAAGGATGTCATCTGTGACCCACGGTTTCTTCTTCTTCCTATACTTCCCTAATACTTCAGTCGCTGTTTCCACAAATGTGCTCTCCATAGCGTCGGTCAGTGAGTCGATGTCTTGTAGAACGTTAAGGGTGGCAAATTTTCCTCCTATGCTTGCCTCAAATATTCCTGCAACTTGTGGGTCTTTTAGTTTTTCTAAGTTAAACCTGATTCGTGGTGAACCGTCTTGCTTTGGGCTTTTGAGTTTGAGTTTGAGTGTCATCAGCACCATATCGTGGTCGCTTCCCACGTCTGCGCCAGGAAACGTCCTTGTTTGGGCTTTGTTTATGCTTGACTTGAATCTTTGAGGGGTCAAGATATAGAGAAAAGCTACGCGGGCCCAAAGACTACATGCTAACTCCACACAGGGAGGCCGAAGACACGAAAGCTGGTCACGTGACCAACGGTGTGACCGATACAGATTTCGCTAATGGTGGTACTGTATTGAAGTCCTTAAGCAAATATCGATTCAGCTTAAGCTGCTTTTATATCGATATAAGCAGACCAAATTGGCTGGCGGGAGATGAAAAGGGCACCGTAGTAACCAGGTATCGTACTAAACGGAACTAATTTTATATATATATATATATATATATATATATATATATATATATATATATATATATATATATATATATATATATATATATATATATATATATATATCGATATATCTATATATATCGATAGTACTGCTTATTACGGTACTCTTTCTATGAACGCAAGGAGAAAATTTACATGCCGCAGGATCGGATATATCGATAGTCCGGATGTTAAGACCCGAAAACTCCTCACCATGCACGGAGGGTTCCATCCCAAGTCCAGCACCCTGAGACTGTACACAAGCCGTAAGGAAGGAGGCCGGGGACTAGTGAGTGTGAGAGCCACTGTCCAGGATGAAACATCCAAGCTCCATGAATACATCAAAGAGAAGGCTCCAACGGATGATGTACTCAGAGAATGTCTCAGTCAATGGGGAACAGAGGATGAGGTGCTGGAAGAGGGACAATCATGGGAGGAAAAGCCCCTACACGGGATGTACCACCGAACCATAGCAGAAGTGGCTCTCAAGAAGTCCTATCAGTGGCTAGAGAGGGCTGGCCTAAAGGACAGCACAGAGGCACTCATCCTGGCTGCCCAAGAGCAGGCCCTGAACACCAGAGCCATAGAGGCAGGGATATACCACACCAGACAAGACCCAAGGTGTAGGTTGTGCAAAGAGGCACCTGAGACAATCCAACACGTAACTGCAGGGTGTAAGATGCTGGCAGGGAAAGCCTACATGGAGCGCCATAACCAGGTGGCTGGCATAGTCTACCGAAACATCTGTGCGGAGTATGGACTGGAAACCCCAAGGTCAAAATGGGAAACACCTCCCAAGGTGGTGGAGAATGACCGAGCAAAAATCCTGTGGGACTTCCAGATACAGACTGACAAGATGGTAATGGCCAACCAACCAGATATCGTGGTCATAGATAAAGGGGAAAGGAAAGCCGTTGTCGTGGATGTAGCGGTCCCGAGTGATGGGAACATCAGAAAGAAGGAACATGAGAAAATCGAGAAATACCAAGGGCTCAGAGAGGAGCTGGAGAGAGCCTGGAAGGTAAAGGTGACAGTCGTGCCTGTGGTGGTCGGAGCACTTGGGGCAGTGACCCCCAAACGCGACGAGGGGTTGCAACAGATCCCGGGAACAACATCGGATATCTCGGTCCAGAAAAGCGCAGTGCTGGGAACAGCACGGATACTGCGCAGAACCCTCAAGCTTCCTGGCCTCTGGTAGAGGACCCGAGCTGAAATGGGGACAGACACCACCCATGGTGGGTGAGACGAGGATTATATATATATATATATATATATATATATACAGTAAAATCTCGTTATATCAATATCGGTTATATCGATAGTACTGCTTATTACGATACTCTTTCTATGAACGCAAGGAGAAAATTTACATGCCGCAGGATCGGATATATCGATAGTCCGGTTATATCGATATTTTTTCCGACTCCCGAGAATATCGATATAATAAGACTTTACTGTATATATACATATATATATATATACATATATACATATATACTAATTATACATAATAGACTAGAAATTTGCGAGGAAATGAAAACAGTATCGTAATAAGCAGTACTATCAATATAACCGATATCGAGATATTACGAGACTTTACTGTACTCCTGTATCACTCCACATTGCTTAGGGAACTCTGTTGACTGGGATTTTATTTACTTGTTCTCAACCTCCTCTCAATTTTACCAGATTCCCAAGTACTCATATGATAGCTATTAAAAGTAAAATAGAGTGCTAGTGTGCTTTCAATTACCCAAAAAGTTGCATCAAGGAGTCATTGCAGCAGGCAGATTCAGTCAGTATTGATTGATGCTGCAGGAGCTGCATCCTCAGTATGTCAGAATGATGTAAGACTGGTAGTGTTTTCATGTTATTTCCCTTGCTTGCTTGTTTCAGAACCAGTCATTTACCTCCAATAATAATTGTCCCATGGGATGATGAGTGGCGCAAGACAGTCCTCGTAAATGGTTGAAGGTCAAATGTAAATTGCCTGTTTTTTTGGGAATTGAGACAATGTCTTGAGTTGTTCAGTAAACTCATCAGCTACAGCATTGTGCATGGTGTGATGCAAGAATGTCATTGAGTGTGAGGAGGCCGACACTGTGGGCAATAGGCCTTCTTGCTATTAAGATGATACGAGTCCTTCGGATCTCCAATTGGAATCTTCATTCATGACATTTGTTAAAAAAATACATAAAAACATAAATAAAATTCACTTGTGGTTTACTCATTGGCACACACATTGGCAGTCCCTCTCTTTATTTGGTAAGGCTGTGCTTGAACATGACATGTGGCACGGTGACATGATTTAAAAGGAAAGAACTGTGGGATGGAAATGAGCACTTGTGATGTAATGTGTAGAATGAAAGCTATAAGAGTAAATGAATTGATTTCCATGACAACTGGTTTGATAAATGGCTTCATAATTGGCATTAATATTGGCAATTCTAAAATTGCATACACCAGAGTTCACTATTCTTGATTTAAGACTAGATTAGCTTTAGCGGGGGAAGAGCCCTCCTTGATTGAGACCTCTTCAAAATAAGTGATACCTATTTTGGTCTGGTGACCGAATACACCTTAATCTGATCGCAAGTGGGCCGCGAAAGAACACTCACAATAAGACCAATTTTCTGTTTATTCATGCAAAGAAGTCAATTATGTATATATTAGTATACTTTAACTTGCACATTTACTCAGTTATACGTTCATTCAAGTGCGTTTGCGTGCAAACTGATCACAGTGATTGCAACAATGTTGCGTAATATTTTGTCACAGTTTTGTGGAACTTAAAAACCATGATCTTACAACATCTGGAAAGCAATTTGAACAAATGAATGGCTTTCACGGCATTCCAACCTTTCTGCATCGTTTTAATGAGGCGAACAACATTGAAATGGCTCTGCTTCAAAATATTAAAGGTAACCGATACCTCTGAATTCAGAGAGGCACTTACAAATGATTAAATAACAACCATTGAGCCGGTTTGTACCACTTGCACATCAAGCTCACTACATGTATCATTTACCCACTTAATATTCCAGTGTTAAACCTGTGGGGAGAACAACAAGTTTCTTCAAAAGGTTACTAGCAATCAGCATATAAGAGCCTGAAGATAGCACACGGCATACATATATGTAAAAATGTATCACACACTACTTGTTGGCGTCATAACATTCACTATCATCGTTATTTCCCGGTTTCAGATTAAACATTCAATAACCAAAGAATCACGTGTACCCTCCAATGGGCATGTTGAATACATGCCTCATGAACCTAAATCCTGTTTTTAGAATACTAAATGAATGTAATGTAATTAGGCTTAGCTGGAGGGAGTAGCCATGTTTGTAACATATTTTGGTGACAGCTCATTTACTTGCCTAAGTGGAGGAAGTGCGTATTGGAATGCATCACATGCTCTTGGTATATCAGTGAAGGTCGAAACGCAGAGAACCATGTATTTTTAGTGATATCTCTGCAGTAAAATCCAAGGATGTGTCTACCTGCAGGTTCGATGGAGCGATTTATGTCATTCGTATGAACAGTATACATATTTTCGACGAGATAAATACAATTTCTTCCATGTGTACTATGTGTGTGTGTGTGTGTGTGTGTGTGTGTGTGTGTGTGTGTGTGTGTGTGTGTGTGTGTGTGTGTGTGTGTGTGTGCGTGGGTGTTCTCGTTTGTGCCCCCTGGTGGGGACATCAACATGACTACACGCAGCCCAGTGGGGACTCATGTACCCGTGGGGACCTAAAATGAGGTACCCACGGGCAAATTGCTCTGAGAGACTTCAAACCATGTTTTAAAGAGGTTTCATGACATTTCCTAAAGTGTCCCCACGGGGGCAATTCCAGACCAAAAACTGTGAGTGTATGCGACCTTAATGTGGCAGACTGGTGTACGCCAGGGATGTGTCCTCGCACCAGTCCTGTTCAACATCTTCCTCCTTTGTGTGACACTGTTGCTCCATGAGAGGATCGAGAAGAACAGTGGGGTTACCATAGATTTCCGGCTTGATGGAAATCTATTCAACATCAGGAGGCTCCAGGCAGTCACGAAAGTAAGATCAGAGCATGTCATCCAACTCCAATATGCAGATGACTGTGCAGTTGTGGCCCACACACCAGAAGCACTACAAGCTAGTCACTTAGCTGCTGCAGATGCCTATGGTAGACTGGGCCTCTCTGTCAATGTGGAAAAGACTGAGGTAATCTGTCAGTTGGCATCCATTCCTCCAGTTCATCCACCAACATTCACCATCTCCAATAAGCCACTAGCAATAGTGGACTCTTTCAAATACCTGGGTAGCTTTCTCTCTGACGACTGCAGCATCGACAGAGAGATACAAAACCGGATCAAACAGGCATCAGCATCTTTTGGCAGACTTAGGAGGAGGTCTTTCAAAACAAAGATCTCAAACTCCACACCAAGACTGCAGTTTATCAGGCTGTTGTTGTGTCAACCCTCCTCTACAGCTACGAAGCATGGACCCTGTACAGTCGCCACCTCAGGATGCTTGAGGCCTTCCACCCACACTGAAATACTCTGCTAAACCAACTGCACCAGTGTGGAACTTACAGTCACCCAGCATCAACTTCGCTGGCTCGGCCATGTGATCAGGGTGCCAGAAGAGCGCTTGCCACGTAAGGTGCTTTATGGCCAGCTCCATCTCGGCCGTCACGTGGCAGGAGGCCCCAAAAAAACGCTATAAAGACCAGGTGAAGACTGCCATGAAAAAATGCAGCCTGAACCCGACCGACCCAGCTGGAGGACATTGCAGCTCAACGCTCCATCTGGCGGCAGCTCCTCCAACAAGGCATACAGAAACTTGAGAAAGACCGAGGTGACCAACGGACCAGGAAACGTCAAGGGAGACATCATGCCAGTGCCATACCCACAACCCCAGTCAATGCCTTCACCTGCTCTCCCTGTGGCAAGCAGTGTGGATCACGGATTGGGCTACACAGTCACATGAAATGGTCGCACAAGAAGTAGAGCTGGACTGTCATCATCGGACACGATGGACAACCTTAAGCAAGTAAGACATTGTAGCAGTAGAGGAATGAGCATGCCCGACACAACATATTTATATGTGAAAATACGTAGAAGTAACACGAGGCCTACAATTGGTGCGTTGCATGTAGCATTCGATGTCACGGCCTTATGTCAACAACGTGGCACACGAGCATCGAGAGCATCCAGCATATTTCGTTGAGATAATGATGAAACTACGGTGACATAGATTGGTCCCACAAATCGTATTTTTGAGAGTGTTGTCACCACCTTCACCATGGCTCATGGCCCAGCGCAGCCAGCATTACTCGATTATATTTATAAAATCGAATTAACTTGATACATACAGCTAATACTGCAGCCCCAATTCTATTGTAAACGCAAAAACACATGTGCAGCCATGCATTTGGGCCGCCCCATTTACGCATTTAGACAGCCGCTGGAGCAACTTCGTAATTCCACTGCGCCAGCACTGGCGCACGTCTATCACGATTGGCCCATATTGCTACGTGATCTGCGCCTCATAGGACATACTTTTAAAATAGCTAAAGAAACAAATTTAGTTAAACAGCAATTGAAAACTGTTCGTTTTGCTTGAGAGGTTTTAACTTTCGTCGTGATTCGCTGGAAACTGCTGAGATAATATAATCGAATAATCATTTACCCATGATACATTGCAGTATTTACATCGGACGACATCGACATAAATGGTTGCATTATGGAGCGAGAGAACAGGAGTAAAACCCTAAAAGATATTAAACACAAACATATTTTCATTTTTTTAAGAAGCAACGGAGTGACAATTCGTTTCAGCAAATTGCTGTTAACGATTTGAATTTAGCGGATAAGGTACATTATTTCAGAGCTGTTGCAGCACATTGGAAATCTTCCAAGCAAAGAAATGTAAGTAGACACTAATGAGAAACATTGTACTAAATCTGTTCTCTTTGTCATCTCTGTACCGTAGCATATCAAAATAGCACAGCATTTATTGTGTAGTAACTTAAGAAAATAGAAATAGTTTGTTTGTTTTATCCATCCATCCATCCATCTTCTGCCGTTTATCCGGGGTCGGGTCGCGGGGGCAGCAGCTTCAGTAGGGAAGCCCAGACTTTCCTCTCCCCAGCCACTTCTAGCTCGTCCTGGCGGATCCCGAGGCGTTCCCATGCCAAATGGGAGACATAGTCTCTCCAGCGTGTTGTGGGTCGTCCCCGGGGTCTCCTCTTGATGTGGAGGAGAAGCGGCTCGACTTTGAGCCCCTCCCGGATTACCGAGCTTCTTACCTTATCTCTAAGGGAGAGCCCGGACACCCTACGGAGAAAGCTCATTTCGGCCGCTTGCATCCGGGATCTCGTTCTTTCGGACACAACCCATAGCTCATGAGCATAGATGAGGGTTGGGACGTAGATCGACCGGTAGATTGAGAGCTTTGCTTTTTGTTTATTTTATGTATGAAAAAATTATTTGACTTGAATTAAAATTGTTTGTATATTAGAAATATAGATTTTAGACAAATGATGTTTTTTTATTTGCAATTTAGAAATATCATGCTCCAATGAATGTATTTTGGTTTATTCCAATCAATTTTGTATACCTGGGCAATCTAGTTAAATCTGGTCCCATCTATTTTAGACTTTGGCCCCCTTTTCAGACACAACCTTTTTTTAATTTCCCAGATGCATCCTTGCATGTGTTCAAAATATACAAATTGATCCAAACAGCCAGAGACAGGAATAAAAGTGGCAGCAATTGTGATCTCAGAATTTGAAAATGTTTCAAGGCTATTTATTGGAATTCTTGTCAGAAATAAGGACAGTGATCATTTAGTTCTTTGCATTGAATAGAGCAGATCAATCCATTAACGAATATTGGCGGTTATGGAAAAAAAAAAACATGCAACAGTATTTCCAAAAGTGCCACAAATGACAATCAATAAATAAAAAGAAACAACATTAACATCTCAAAATGTAATTTTTGTTTTTGCAGGATTAAAGTCGTTGGATGAGATATGAGATGGAGTGATCTGAGAAGACTCAATCACAAATATCAACCAAGGTATAAGGTCCGCATTTGACTGAATGCAACTATCGCTGAACTATAGTCTGCCACAAATGAAATGAAGTTAAACTTAACTTTATCGACACTGTTTTAAAAAAACTTGCGACTTCAGTTACACTGTCAAATCCTGAGACTTCAGCCACCTGCATTTTCTGACACATAATATCTGAAGAGAGTAACCCATTTATGCTGTAACCAAACATTCTTTCATTGGCAGTTGATTTGATTTTGTTTTTGTTTTTCAGATAAATCACAAAGAGAGCTCCAATGATGACAACAGCCATGACCACACTTCTAGATGTTGGTCATAGTGCAAGTGTCCCTGAGCTCCGGAGGCCGGTCAGTATCATCATAAGAATCTATCGTGCTTAATCTATTGCAAATTCCCCCATTGTGGGACTATTAAATGTTTCTGATTGTGATTCTATTAATCATAGATATGGGGAAAAACATGTTTTTTGAAAACCTGGATTTAACATTTCTTGGTATGTTTTGAATAGCTATTAGATTATTATTCACTCTCATATTATTATGAGAATTATAAAGGATACCATGAAATCACTGGACGGTATCATACATACATACAGTGAGAGGGGGAAAATGCTTTTCAAGAGTAAATAAAGCAACACGATAGGCTGCATCGCTTACGGTCCAACTAGCATCGGTCCAACGAGCATATTTACAGGATTTTATGGTTAGTAATCTCTCTCTCTGTCTCTCCCTCTTTCAGCTTAACATGCAAATGATTGAACAAACCATGGACGATTCTCTGTCGAGTTCTGACAATACTGATGATGAATATGTTCCCAAACCTGGAGAACAAACAAGTGACAGTTCGGTAGAAGAAACAGAGCAGCAGAAGAACAAGAGGACAAAGAGACGGAAAATGCGTTCGACCAACCCACGGATAGTACACCTTCTTCTACGACACGAATAAACCTCATGAATCAAAAAGTTTACACTCGGCCAATTCCTCTAAGCCACAGACACAAAGACGCGTGACTTGTGCCGACTAATCTGACTCAGAACACCAGCAAACAGCTTCATCCAGTGGTTCTGATAGTTGAAGTTCATGACTTTTAAAAGGAAAACAAATGGTGGCAGGCTCTCCAACAAATCTCACTTCTGAGTGTTTTGCTCCAAGCCTTACAGAAAAATTGCACTTTATGAGGAGAGCAATGTGGAGGCACATGCAGAGGTGTCACTTAAACATGCATGTGCAAACGTCTGTGCACGCTCTCAGTCGTACAGGAGTGGTCCATCGATGAAAAGGTTTCTTCAGCCGTCATCTGTACTTTTTTGAAGGTGTCGGACGTTTCGCTTCTTATCCAAGATGCTTCTTCAGCGAACTAAAGTGAACTAAAGTGCAAAATTTGAAACCAGGAAAGACAGGCCTTGTGTGAATATGCTCAGCCAGTTCCAGATGGTGGAAATGAACAGTTTTGGAAAATGGTGCTTGCTATGCATCAAGATGCAATCACAAATGCTGTGCGTAATGAAAAGGTGATTCTGAAATTTGGGGAACACCTCTTCAATAAGCATGGGCATGATGTCTCAAAACATGACTACATCAGACAGAAGATGCGTGAGACAGGACAACTGCTTCTAGAGGGGAAGAAAAATGGAAAGCTTAAAGACATGGTGGATTTCTTCATCCCAGTAAATTTCCCTCATGTGATCGAAGCAGTGAGGAACGTGACTGGCTTCAATGAGCAATTAAATGCATTCGAAATACCATCCTTAGCACTTAAGTTAGGCCACAACCTCAGGAAAATTGCAAATATTATTGAATGTGAAGGATTACTCTCAGGTGATGACAATGCCATTAATAATGCACGGCTGTTCAAACAAATCTGTGACACCAGATGGAGTGAATGCGTGTCCTCAAAGGCCCTCAGAAACCTGCGTGAGGCAAAATGGAATCTTCCACAACTTCTGCCTTTTACCGAAGATGTGAAAAAGATGCATGAGTATCTTGAGGTCCAAAGACAGGTGTACCAAACAAAACTCAAAGAAGACACAAGTAGGAAACATTGGGGATAACTTGCAAAAGTTACACTTTGCGAAATTATCATTTTCAACCGGAGAAGAGAAGGGGAAGTTTCTAAGCTGCCTTTTACTACGTTTACTTTGAGAGATACATCGTCGACACATCCGGATGTGGAGCTGGCTTTGTCTGGCCTTGAGCAGAAACTGTGTCGGCACTTCCAAAGAATTGAAATACAAGGTAAATGATGGCGAAAGGTTCCCATTCTCCTTACACCTGAAGTGCAGACATCCATGATGGTACTTGCCAATACTCGTCATGAATGTGGGATAGTGGATGAAAACACATGCTTTTTTGCAAGACCACAAGCTCCCAGTCACTTCAGAGGATCTGATGTAATTCGTCAGATAGCCCGAAACTGCGGGACAAAAAATCTGGAAGCATTGTCTTCCACAAAATTGAGAAAGCACATGGCCACAATGTCCAAAGTTCTCAATTTAAAAGACAATGAAATGGACGAGCTGGCAGACTTCCTAGGCCGGGTGTCGGCAACCCGCGGCTCTAGAGCCGCATGCGGCTCTTTAGCGCCGCCCTAGTGGCTCCCTGGAGCTTTTTCAAAAATGTTTGAAAATGGAAAAAGATGGGGGAGGGAAATATATTTTTTGTTTTAATATGGTTTCTGTAGGAGGACAAACATGACACAAACATTCTTAACGTTTTCCAATTCTGTAAAAATGTGTAGAATAAATATGACATTTCAACATTTCTGTCAACGAAGATTTGCGTCATAGCCTGTGACACACGTTTCTATCAGCAGGGCGGGATGCCAGGCAGGTGGCCGTTGTAAACAAACCGGCGGCTGTGTGATGGCCACGGATCCCAAAGGGAAAAAGAGAAAAATAACTGAGGAGGACAGAGGATTCAACAATTCTTGGACCGAATCATTTGCATTCATTGCCAATGCAGAAGGATTGCCTGCTCTATAGCGAGAAGTTGTCAAATAACAAAAAGAGGAATGTGGAAAGACATTTCCAGGGAAGGCATGCTACATTTGCAGCCGAGTGCTAGCTAGCGTTTGAACAATAATTTCCTCAGTCCGGCTGAAGGCAGGCTGCTGACGCTCCAGTTTGCTTGTACGAGCAGATTTTCTCGAACATGAACTACATCAAATCAAAATATCTTACCCGCCTGCGTGAAGATTAAAGTTTCATTTTACATGCCCGATGTTGAGAAGCTGACCAGTGATGTCCGAAAACAGAAGTCACATTAAACGGGTAAGAACACAATCCTGTCATAGGCACATATTTAGTAACAAAGAGGCTGTTTTTATAAAGTGATTTCTGATTTTCGTCAGTATATATTTGGAATGACACTTCGGGATATTATTGTATTTTGTCGCTCAGGTCCCAGGATAGCTGCGTTGGTTGCGTGTCAAAAGAGAAGAGGATGCTGCTGCGTTTTACCCTCGCACTGACTTGCTTGGCATTTGCACAGAAATCAAACTTAAACTGTATTCATTTGATTTTATATACTTTACCTTTTCAAAAGGCTGCTATTTTATTTTTATAAATGCAGGCTGCGTTTTATTGCACTCTGTTTGTTGGCCAGATAAGGGGCACGTTATGCACGTTCCATTTTGTTGTCAAAATAAAAATGACGTCAAAAATCGGATTTCTTTATTGCATTTCTTTAATTTCATCAAAGCAATGAAACATAATTCATTAATATTATAATTAAGTTCAACTCGAGGTGGCATTGTACAACAGAGTAGTCACGTGGTGCGTCATTCTCTACACTACAGGATGCACTGCAGGGAAAATAAACATTTAATCATGAAGGCTCATTAAGTATTTGTAGCCAACTTAGTCATTTTGATAGTAGACTAATATAGCTAATATAGATACATACAGCATGTGTTGCCTTCATTATAAGGCTTATATAAGGTTTTTAATTTTTTGAGGCTCCAGACATATTTGTTTTTTGGTCCAATATGGCTCTTTCAACATTTTGGGTTGCCGACCCCTGTCCTAGGCCATGATATCAGAGTGCACCATCAATTTTATCGGCTGCCGGAGGGGACATTGCAGCTTGCAAAAATGAGCAAGGTAATTATCGCTCTGGAAATGGGAAGTTTGTCCCAGTTTAAGGGCAAGAATTTGGATGAAATCAACATTGATCCCCATGGTAAGAACACATCTGCATATTTTAGGAAATAATTGCACCCATTTTTTCCTCTGACAGCTGAAGTTTTATCTGTTTCCTCTGTTCCTCAGAAAAAAATATGTGTTGACACTGATATGTCAGGCACTGATGATGAGGACGATAAAGATATGATGGAGTCCATCAAGGTTTTCTCCACAGCGTGGATTTCTTCTTCTGTCCACTTTTTTATTTCTTTAATTTTTACTTCTTTCTTCCCTATATAAACTGGGACAGTAAATTGATATTCCTCCAACAGTTAAGACACAGGCCAGTGCTGTCTAAAGTCATCATTGGTCTGTATTGTAACAGTTTTGTAGTTTTTATACATCAAATGGTAACACAATCACAAGCCACTAAATACAGTAAAGTCTCGTTATATCGATACTCAAGGGAGTCCGAAAAAATATCGATATAACCGGGACTATCGATATATCCGACCCTGTTTGCATGTAATTTTCTCCGTGCGTACATAGAAATAGTATCGATATAACCGGGACTATCGATATATCCGATATCGATATAACGAGACTTTACTGTAACCGTTTACCTTCAGAGATCTTCACCAGCTCCGCCCTACCATTCAATTTACCTATTAGTAGTAAACATGGAAAAAATATATTGAGTTCTACAAAATCAGGAATATGTACTTGAGTGCTATGTTCACAGTGCAGGTGTGAATGCAATTCAGATTTTTTTTGGTGGGATCAATTTATTTTGGAAGGGTTCACATTACATGAAGAAATGCGTATCTATTTACTACTGAGAAAACATGATTTTAAAGTCTCAGCATCAGTGACTGCTTGTCCCTCCTCCCACTCTCCTTGTGCAAGATTATATTAGATCACATTACATTGCATTACCCTTTATTAGACTCACAGTGGAGAAATTCACAAGTATTGTTCTGAATTTACAATTATTTTCTGTGTCAACATGAATATATGTATACTGACATGTATGACACCAATGGTCGACCTTTTCGGGAAGGCATTGAACAAAACATATTTTGACCTAAAGCATTTTAAAGTCATAAACATACCAAATGATTGTGGCGATGATGTTTATGTAGGAGTACATTTTTCATGTCTTTCTCAGCTTCGGTGCGTGTGTTGATCCCCCCCCTCTCCCCCACGTCCCGTAAGTGTCTGCCTTCTTTCTGGATTGTGCCTATTTTGCACCACCGCCGGTTAGTTTATTTCTTACGATTCCGCTGGTTCACCTGTTTTTGTACCAGCGCCATTTTTTACGTTAATAAACACCGTGCAATGATCTTCTGTCTCCGTTGCCTGCTTGGGGATCCAAACATCCCACCTTGTAATGACGAGTCAGTTACTTTCTGCCTCATTCGGAACGTGACACCATTCATTCACTATGAACCGTATTTTCACGACCATAGGGCGCGTTGCACATTTTGGAGGACATTTAAGTAAGACTTACAGTCGTGAAAATACGGTAGCAAGCTGACCAGGTGACGTCAACACGCATTTGTGTGAGATGAAAATCAATCATTTGAGTGGTAAACAATTTGTGTCAAGTTCGTTTCATTTTGTCCAAGTGACACAGCATGTCGACCAAAAAAGCCAGATCCATAATCCACTCGTGGTCCGAGAGCACGGGGTAGTCCTTAGCTTTCTCTTCCATGAACAGTTTCACGGCATCCAACACCTCAAAAAAGCAAGAGAGCACTTTGCCTTTTGACAGCCACCTCACAGTGCAGTGCAGCGGCAGGTCACCTGGAAGCCCTTGGTCCAGCTCAGGGATGAGATTCTTGAATTGTCTGTGGTAAAACGCACGAGTGCGGATCTAGTTGACGATTTCCATCACAGGCTTCATGGCATTCTCTAAATTCAACGATTTAGACACAAGCTGCTTCCTGTGGATGATGCAGTGGAAATTCCAAAACTTTTTTATTTGGTCACACAATCCTTTGTCACAGACCGTGCAAATATTGCCTACTGAGGCTTTTCTTTTATGTCACAACTTTCATCCATTGCGACACTAAAATACTCCCACGCTTGAAGGTCAGAGTGCAGCTGTGATTCAATAGCCGTGCTAATGTCTGATATTCTGCGTTCAACAGTGTGGCGGGACAGTTGGACATCTGCTACCATTTGTTTTAGTTTGTCATATTCAGGAGACAACATTTCAACAGCGTCACTGAGGCATTTCTTAATAAACTCACCTTCGTTGTATGGCTTTTTAGCCTGTGCAATGTTCCAAGCCAGTTGGTATGATGCAAGCGTGACGGTCTTTGGGTGCTTTGTAAATTTTCGGGAAAAAATTATCTGCTTTTCAGTCTGAGTTTTCAAAGTGACCAACTTGTGCTTGCAAAGTTCAGTCCCTTTGGGGAATTCTTGGTCGATGTCCACGTGGAGTGAGCTGAAGTGGCACTGAAGATTTGACGCTTTGAAACACGGCAATGACGCCTGGCATATAAGGCAAAATGGCTTGCGCTTACGCTCAATAAAAAAATATTAACTCTCCCACTCTGTTAAAAATGTCCTGTGTTCGTCTTCATATTTTCGTTTTGCTGCTCATTTTTTTCCCTACCATTTTGAGAGCGAACTTGACGCAAATTAATTGTTTACGTCGTAAACAATTTGTGTCGAGACTGTTTGGCCACATGTGGTTTACGACATAAATGATTGATTTTCATCTCACACACAGTCAGCTTGATACCGTATTTTCACTACTATGAGGTGCACTTAAAGTTTTCACGACTATCAGGTGCACTTAAAAGTCTTAAATTTTCTCCAAAATGTGCAGCGCGCACTATGGTCGTGAAATTACGGTACATAAAGGATGAATGGCAGCGCCAGTGCCAAACATTTTTTCCGCTTGTCATGTGGATGCCCCTTAAGAGCCGCATGAAATCAGTCAAAGAGCCGCATGCGGTTCAGGAGCCGCGGGTTGGCCATGCCTGGCCTATGTTATCTTCGCTCAATTGCCCAGCAAGAGGGTATTTCAGTAAAGGATGACCCCTGCCAAGTAAATGGAATTAAAGAAAAAGAAAACTGCATGCTACAGAGATGTGCTGGTGTGAGAAAAAATACATGGACATTTTTGGGTACAGCTCATGCTGACACATGTTTTTATCGTTTTTATCCACTCTGCGGCTAAAAAGATCTTTCATAAATCACAGCACATAGACAAACACTCATCTATGTTCTCACTCACACCTAGGAACAATTTAGAGTGTCCTGCCATGCATGTTTTGGGAATGTGGGAGGAAACCTGAGGCACAAGAGTAATCCCAAGGAGGCACAGGGCTAACATGCAAACTCCACACAGGAAAGCCGGGGCCGGATTCAAACCCTGCAACCTCTAAACTGTAAGGCTGATCTTGTCAGTCAGGACTCTGTCAGTCCCTTAGCATTGTTCAACTAACATTGTGTCATCCATGGTGGTGAGTCCATTAATCATATTTATTTGTCCTTCACAAACTCATTTGCTACGTTGATTTTAGTTTTTTATGATTCCCTCCTTACCAATGTTCTCTCTAAGCTGGGTGCGTGCGCAATCGCGCACTGCTTGCACGTACTCAGCGCACAAGAACATCTATGCAGCGCACAACATAAAATAAAACAGAAACACATTACTTAATATCTAATATTAGAACTGCTATAATCTAGTTAATTAGACCAATTATATATTTATATATTTTGTACCATTTATTTAACTCAATGAGTACCATTTATTTAACTCAATGAGTGACAGGTGTCCAGCCAATAATGCCGTACAATTCACGTATGCTACAAAGCCAATTGGAGCAGAACGGCGCAAATGTGCCCTGCCCATATGCGTAAACATACGTAACCATCTGATGTTGCTCACATTGGTCCTCAGTGTGCTCAGGGAGCTTGTGTGTCTGCTCAGACACATGAAAAATTAAAGGGAACATTGCTCCTAACTCATAACTTTATTTAATTTTTTTAATGAATCCATTTTGTAAATTTCTCTGTTTCGCTAATATTCTTCCTGAAAATTGGGCAACCTTAATTATATATGCGAGTCTCTGAGTCAACCATAATCCTGTACGAGTCAAGCCTACTGCATCACTAACACAGGCCACTTCGCGTCTCTCAGAGGGTGATGTTGATTTATGATAAAAATGTAAGTAACAAGTGGGTACTGTAGATCAGTGGTCCCCAACCTTTTTTGTGCCACGGACCAGTTTAATGTCAGACAATATTTTCACGGACAGGCGGATAAATACAACAAACTAAGACCTTTGTTTTTTTTTACTCATTTTGCTAGCTTACGGTGGGCTAATTTTAGCGGTATGTATCACGTGACCTCGACAAGTGTTTTGACATGCGTCAAGAGTAAATCATAGTCGGATGTAATCTGGTAATTTTTCATTTTTCATTTTATGTAAATTATTTATTCTTTCTGCGCGGCCCGGTACCAAATGACCCACGGACCGGTACCGGTCCGCGGCCCGGGGGTTGGGGACCTCTGCTGTAGATGGTAAATGGCATGGTTAATAGGAAATGGTCCATCTAGCCATCCATCCATTTTCCGATCCGCTGTACCATGGTCGCAGAGGGTGCGGGAGCCTATCCCTGCTGTCTTCAGTCAGTCGGCGGGCTACACCGTAAACCGGTAATATATTGTTGTGGTACATTCTTAAAATTACACAACCACAAGAACACACTGTCATCGAAGCCAAACAAGCAGATGGAGTGCATCTTTCACACATGCCAGCATTACGAGTTGTAAGGTGGGAAGGGTGTACTGTACTTGTTAGCAGTCCTGCTGAGACAGATGCAGGAAATGACAACCATATGGTTGACCTTAACCTCAGTGTTCCCACTGTTTAAGATGAGGACTATCCCTGAATTCAAAAGTGCAAAGGAAACCTAATAAACGCACACGCATACACGTTTTTCTACATGGTGGGGACATGGTGTGCAAACGTTTTGACCCGTGGGAACCCAATTTCAAACATGAAAAAATCTTTTATGAAACTCATAAAAATTTGATTTTAGGACCCAATTTTTTTAGCCAGTGCTCACTCAGAAATCACTTTCTTGATTTCTTGAATTCTTGATTTAATGTTTCCAGGTTTTTCGCAACTCCGCGGGGACTTAATGAATCATGTCAAACCAAAACTACCAACAGGTGGCGCTTATTTTTTTTCAAGAGACAATATTTAGAGCCTGTAAGGTCAGCAATTGTGTTTTGCAGGAGCCATGATCGTATATTTTTTGACAATTCTAAATTTTGAACACATAAATTGTGAAATATTTTGTTCACATGCACAACTGGGTCCAAGCCCCCTCCCATTTTGTGACACCATATCCGACGGAATAATCAAGCACCAGATGTAGGTCTGCCAGGTTCTGTCACAACCAAAAGTTTGACTGCATCCAGTATTGGATTTTTCAATGTGCTATTCTTTATTATTCATCTGTGAATTACATCCCATTTTAGCTGCCAGTAAATTTTTGTTTCATAAATGTGCTGAGTTCCAACAGTTGGAACTCAGAAACACATGAACACTTGGTTCATGTGTGCCCATGTTTATGATGTGGCTCTTTGCAGTAAAATAGTAAAAAATGTGGCTCTTAATCTCTGACTGATTGGCCACCCATGACGTAGGCAAACTGTATCTTGGGTGCATTTAAAAAAAAATCTACCTCAATTGCACACTTGCTGACTGCACGTGTGTTGATCTCCTCCCACAGGCCGTTCATGGTGCTCCCGCCTCTGATGGAGTGGGTTCGTGTGGCTGTTGTTCACACTGAGCACAGACGGAGCTTTTCTGTGGACAGCGATGATGTTCGGCAGGCTGCCAGACTGCTGCTGCCTGGAGTGGACTGCGAGCCCCGCCAGCTCCGGTACAGCCGCAGTCCTTTAGGCTTCACACTGCACACACATTCATGAATGCATGCACTCACACACACATGCACACATCTTCAAACTCAACTCATGTCATCAAGGAATTGTTCTGCTTGTATAGTTTTGTAAAAATGGAAACTTTGTCTTTTGGGTGATCAGTTTCACGGTGTGCACATCAAAACATCTACTGAACTCATTTTGTGCGCTCTGCCCTTCAGAACGGATGACTGCTTCAGTGCCTCCAGGAAACTGGATGCTGTCTCAACTGAGGCAAAGCTCCTGCAGAACTTGGGCTTCCATATGCTCAGCTGTGGACGCACAGACTTGGTGAAGCAGGCTGTCAACTTGCTGGGGCCGGACGGTATCAACAGCATAAGTGAGCAGGTTAGAGACAGTCAGCTCACTTCAATAATGTATATTGAAGCGCATTTACACTTGCTGAATGTGCACATAACGTCACACTGCCCGTGGAACAAAAGTAAATGGTGGCTCCTTCATCTTGATTATTATGCAGACATGCAAACTATGATATGCAGTCAATAAAATACCGGTAAGTCTACAAACCTCTGATTAAATGCTACACATGATAAAATAAGACCAAGAAAATAAAAATTCCCACTATGAATATGACCTCTGAGATGTACAACTCCTTGAAATTATTTCAGGGGGGTAGCAAAAAAAAACAACCAAAAAAACGGTGATTGTGCACAGCCTCTTATAACTGGAATGTGGCTGCAGTCTGAATTATGTTAATTCAAATGGAGTGAGCACACATCCACATCTGCCACTATTAAAGTGTTGTTAATGCAATAGACATCTTGATTGCATGACTGTCGAGAGATACAGGGTGAAGTCCACATTTCGCAATAAATCATTTGGCTGAGTGTCCAGCTCCCCATTGAACATTGAACAGGATAAGCGGTGATCAGGATTGATGGATGATGTTTGCAATATTTGATTCAGATCCATCTATTCAAAGTTTATACTGTCCAAGGTTATGGATGAGCTGGAGCATATTCCAGCCAACTTTGGGCAGGGTTCACCCTAGACTGGTTGTATTTAGACAAGCAAACATTTCTCTCGCATTCAATCCTATATGGACAATTCAGTCTTCAATTAACCTAATATAAGAGGAAAACACGACGTGAACAAATTAATTTCATTTCAGAAAACCAAAGCTAGTTTTCTTGACTGCTTGACCGACATGCTCGCTACATTTTCTACAATTCTGTCCAAATCATTACAAAGGCATACATTTGAAGTTGCGCCCACTTAATCCAGCCCTCAGAAATGGCCTCAACAGAAGGCCAGATTTCTGGTACTTTAAAATGACCATTCTGACTTGTGCAGCCAGGAGAAAGTTTACATGTAATGTTGAAAGGACAATGGTATCTTCCGATGTGACATAGATGTGTGCTTGTATTCGTGCTTTTACTCATGCAGGGGATGACCCCACTCATGTATGCTTGCGCCCGTGGAGACGAGGCCATGGTGCAGATGCTCCTGGATGCTGGAGCTAATATTAATAGTGAGGTGAGTGGTTGGTCTGTGATACATCAAATATGTTTCAAGGTCATCAGCAAAATAATGTGTGCCAACAATACTGAATGATGTATCGTAGTGAGAAAATCATGTTTCATGATACGAAGACAGAAAAAGGTGTCGCTTGGTAAGAAGCCTCTATCTTAAGTATGGTTCAGTAAGTAGAGAAAAACAGACTGAGTGACCCGCATCTTTCTCACACTGTATTCCCTTCCATGCATCTTGCTGTTTATTGCAATAATTGTCCTGCCCAGACACAACGTCAGGTCATGTAATAACAGGGAAAGAGTTGCGAAAATATATTGCCTAAAATGGTGGGATTCAATGAAAAGGTTTCTGTATGTATGGACACCAACAGAAAGGTAGTCATTTCACAACGTCTTTATTATTGTGCTTATGTTAAAACGCATCTACCGCATCCGCTGAGAGTTATTTTTTTGCACCCAAATAGCGAAATATCATAATAAAGTCTATGTATCATTTGTGTTGGATATTAAGTGGTACCTCTACTTCAGAACATCTATTCATTCAAAATGTTCAAGTTACGAAAGTCTTGCAGTGGAGAAATTTACATTTCGTAGCAGCAAAGTTATGAAAGGAAAAGGAAAGGAAGAAATAAAACAAAATACAGAAGCTACTGGAAAGGCAGCCACTCTCACGGCGCCATCTTGAAGTCAAAGGAACAAAACGAAAACGAAATAAAAAATAATATGACAACACAAAGACACAGTCATTCAATCTTTTTCTGCACCCTCTGTTGCATTAAGCAGTTCGAGATGAAAGAGGACAGGATCAAAGCGTCCTATTCACCAGTGGATCAGGGACCCTCATGGTGAAATGTGCACGTCTGCGACAAGCTAAATGTTCAAAGCAAACTCAAAGCTGTAGCATTCATTGAGGAAAGAGATTGTCTCAGATCTCCTGTCCCACGTGAATCCGCTTCAATTCCAAGCTGCGACAGTTCCACATACACATCGGCGTTCTGCCATGACGCTCCTTTCTTCTCATTAATTCCTCGTCTCACCCCCATGGGTGGTGTCTGTCCCCCATTTCTTTTTTAGCTCGGGTCCTCAGTCAAGCAAGAATCCTCAAGCCAGGAAGCTTGAGGATTCTGCGTAGCATCCGTGCTGTTCCCAGCACTGCGCTTTTCTGGACCAAGATATCCGATGTTCTTCCCGGGATCTGTTGCAACCGCTCGTTTTATATATATATATATATAGAGAGAGAGAGAGAGAGAGAGAGAGAGAGAGAGAGAGAGAGAGAGAGAGAGAGAGAGAGAGAGAGAGAGAGAGAGAGAGAGAGAGAGAGAGAGAGAGAGATTTATTTGTTTATTTATTTATTTATTTATTTATTTTTTTTTGTCTGTGTGTGCAGGTGGCTCTCACACAAAAACATTTATAAATACTTAGCTCTTACAGCTCTCTTAGTCAAAAACATTTCCGACCCCTGGAAAAGGGCATTTGCATGAAAAATGCATCTATAATTTTGTAATTAAGAATTTTCTTCCAAAACAAATTTATTTGTAGATGTATTAATGTTGAAACTTTATGTTTTGATGTGCACTTGTACATTACCGCTTACTCAAATCATCCTCCTAGTTTGATTGTATTTCCTTATAAATTCCTTCATTTTCACGACCGCTAAATTCTCACGAGGGTCGCAGGGGCGTGCTGGAGCCTACCCCAGCCATCTTCAGGCACTAGGCGGAGGGACACCCTAAATTGGTTCCTACCCAATTGCAGGGCACACAGAGACAAACAACCATTCACTCACGCACTCACACCAAAGGACCTGCGCGAAGGGACCTGCCCAGCCATAAAGTTGCCTGCCCAGCCATAAAGTTGCCTACCCCATTTTTCACAACTTGAAACACAATAAGACTACTAATCGCAAAAAAAGACATTGTTGCGAAGTATAAAGGATTTTTTGTAATTAAGGAAGCACCTACCACAAATGCCCCCTTGCTTAATTTGTGGTAAATATCCCTTGCTGAAGATTTTGCTCAAGTTGTCGTTTGTCGTCATGGTGCACAATGCAATGTTTGCGTTGCATTGTCTGCTAAAAGAACATGCAAACCCTATTTTGTCACTTTCAAAAATTTTCTTTGAATATGGGACCCAAAATGTACATTGCTTAACTCATTCACTTCCATTCACAAATGTATTCCGGAATTTATTCAGGATTCAAAAGGAGGCGACAGTGATATCATTTAAATTGGGGAAGGTCTCACAGAATCCAATGAGAAGGGGAGATGGATAAAGAAGATATGAGACAACGTCAGGTGGATTGTGTCCATTATCACCTCAGTAACATGCATCATGCAACCATCACGCCAACTTTGATTTGCAGTTCACCGACATCCGGCCAAAGCACAAAGGCAACACTGAGTACAATGTATGCCTAATTGATCAGCTAATTATGTTCAATTCTTTTTAATCTGGTGATTCATTCTCAACTGGAAATTGCGTGCTCATTGGCATCCAGAACCTCAGTTTGATTCGTCACATCCTCCCACACCCGAGCGATAACCCTGAGGTAGGTCAAAGCCCTGTCGGAGAAACCGCAGTCGCGGGGCGAGGGATCAGAGAAAATCCATTAGAATGAGATCTAACTCGACAGATCAATTTATTGTGTTCATTAGAAGGTCAACGTGTTGACAGGTTGTCCTCTGGCCCCAGGCCTCTTAGATGATTACTCCAGGTGCTCTCGAAGCACTTTATATCCTCCCTGCAATAGCTTGTCTTGTGCTTGCCTGGCCATGTCGTTGTTTTTAATGGTATCATGTCTCTCTCCCTCATCTCCCTTTCATGTCCCCCATCCCGTCCTTCAACGACGCCGCTCCTGATGTCCATTCCCTAGGTGCCAAACTCAGTGCGCAGGCACCACTCAGTGTTTCCCGAGACGCGCCAGGCTACTCCCCTCACTTTTGCTGTGTCACATGGACATGTGCCTGTGGTGCAGGTAGTGATGTCCTCTCTCATCTGTTGACTCTCTCTGTGCTTCAACTCATGGTTGGTCATCATTTTCATTTCAATCAACGGTCATCTTCTGTCTTTTTATTTCTATCTGGACATGATCGAGAAAGGGTTGTCCATTTGGCTTATGCGGCAAATGGAACAGGCTGCATTAGGTAAATGGAAAGGTGACCAGTGCACAGTGGACTAATTGTAATCGAACACATTTGACTAATTCAGTTTGCCCTCTCAATGATGTGTACAGAGGGATTACGTAATTTACTTTTCACAGAAAATGCTTTAAACCGACATTTTGATCTCTCTGTGAATAAATACCAAAACCGACATTTTGATCTCTCTGTGAATAAATACAAAAAGAGATGTACTGAAGGGTACATGATTTTTTTTCCCAAGCTCTTCACTGTAAAATGTTTCTTGTGACTAATATTTAATGATAGCTGTGCATGGTGAGATGGGTTAATGTGTCAAAAAAAGAACCATGTATGAGTATGCATTGTTAACTGATGCCTTATTTAGACTTTTGATTTTTAAGTTGTTATATGTATAAAAAGCCGTTCTAACAAGTTGATTCTGTATTTGCAAGCAGGGTACATGACACATCATGTTTATTGTGCTACTGTATATGTTGTATAATTGATATAATCAACATATTTATTGTGTCTAACTCAGGGGAACTTTGAGATGTGTTCACTTTTTTTCTGTGGACCGAAGCAGTTATTAATTATAAAATAATCCTTGAATGCTCAGTGCATCTCTTGTCTCTGGTTCACAGTCTGCCTGTTTTGTATTTGGCTAAAGATAGTGAGTGGCAGCTGGCTTTCGTTCCATGCTTAATGAAACAAGAGCACAATTAATTCCACGTCAGCCTGTAGTCTAAATTAGTAATCAAACATTTATTAACTGCATCTTACGTGTTGGAGAAGCTCAAAGTCACCCAGATAAATAATTTTCTCTATCTTCCCATCATGTCCTCCTCGGTCACCCCACCTGAACTCCACAGCTGCTTCTGGATGCCAAGGCAAATGTGGAAGGCTCCCTGCAGGACGGAATGGAGAACTACACTGAGACCCCGCTGCAGCTGGCTGCTGCTGCAGGTACACGCAAGCCGTGGCTTCTCTTCCCAATTTCCATCCAGCTGTTTCTCCCAATCCATTTCTCACAGCTCCACCTGAATGTCAGCCTCTTCTTAGGCTTAAAGGCTAAATCTATCCTCGGTGCTGGCAGAGACTCTATAATTGGTTTCTTTTTCAGTTCTGTTGAGCGCGGCTGCATATGTGCTTTTCATGCTCAGGCAACTTTGAGCTGGTGAGCCTACTGTTGGAGCGGGGGGCCGACCCCATGTTGGGAACCATGTCCCGCAATGGCATTTCTACTGCGCCGCAGGGAGATATGAACTCCTACAGCCTGGCAGCAGCACATGGACACAGGTAATGTACCTTTATGGTGAAGCCTAACTTAAATGTTCAACCATCATTTCACACCTACGGATAAGTTAGCTGCACACACCCTCACTCATTTGCAGCGCCTTCTCCGTTTGCACTATAAATGACATTCCGTACACTTCACAAACTCATCTACTCAGCAGTTTAAAAGACCATGAAATGAACACATGGGAGGTGTTTTTGTTGGTCATTACACAAATTAACATTCTGTGACAAAAGTGCTAATGTTTTAGCAGATTTTGTTGTGTGAGACTGTGAGACTGTCGCATCACATTTGGATGTGACAGTGACTCTGTTGACTTTTTCTTGTGATTACCAATCACTGTGTGAACTGGCATGTGTTTATATGTGTTTTGCAAGATGTGCATGAATTGAAAAAATAACGTCAGTAAAAGTATGAAATCTTTTTGTTTGTTTGTCTGTTTTGTTTGTTTCTTACAGAAATGTCTTTCGGAAGCTGCTGTCCCACACACAGAAAGGTAAAGGAGACGTCTTATCCCTAGAAGAGATTCTGGCGGAAGGGTCTGAACTGGAGGGAAGAAGTTCATCTGAGGCAGAGCCAATACGAACAGGGAAGGCCAAACTGAAAGCCCTGAAAGAAGCCATGTACCACAGTTCAGAGCATGGACACGTAGACATCACCATAGACATACGGAGCCTTGGTTAGTTAACTTATGAATTGCAAAACCTCCGTTACTGCCCTCCCTCTCCCACAATATCTGATGTATTGTTATTTTTCCTTGCCCTTTTCCATCCACATCTCTTGGCCAGGGGTGCCATGGACTTTGCACACATGGCTGGAGTCTTTGCGCACATGTTTCTCTCAGCACCGTCGGCCACTGATTCAGGGCCTTCTCAAAGAATTTATCTGCATCGAGGAAGATGCATACACTGAGGAGCTCATCACACATGGTTTGCCACTCATGTTCCAGATCCTCAGAGCCAGCAAGGTACACACAGCCACATCATGGAGCAACCACTCCATCGCCATTGTCAAATGTGCTTTTTTTTTGTATTGTTTTTTTTTTTTTTTTTTTGCTTCAAGGTCCTCACAAGGGCTAACCTGACTACTTTCCAAAGATCCAAATGTCAAATGTTGAAAATAAACTGAAAGTTCTGACTGGTAGCACCACTCATCCTGTTTTATTCCGTGGTTTAGTATTTATTAGATTTTCTATGAACAATGTTTTTGAAAATTATCTTTTCTTTGATACAGCTATAAATGGGACTGTACTGTTATATCTACCGTATTTCCTGATGTATAATGCACAATGGAGTATAAGGCACACCCCCAATAAATGGTGTATTTTCAAACTTTTTCCATATACCTGTATAAGGTGCACCTTACTTTACGGCGCACCTTGAATTAGTGATAAAAACTTTTCCAAATATATAAAAGTTTTACAAATATAAGACAGAGGCTGGGGTGACGCACGACTTCTTTTATGGGGCGATGGAGTCAGTCGCTGCTGACAGAAGTTGTGAGACCTGTTGTGGCTCAATATTACTTCACATATAAGGCGCACCTGCATACAAGGCGCAGGGTCATCTTTTGAAGAAAATTAAGGATTTTGAGTGCGTCTTATGCGCCGCGAAATACGGTACTCTCACACTCATCACATGGAGGGTCCTGATTGATAATTCTGAGATCTGGCAATTTTGGATTGATGCTAACAATCCCCCGAATGGGGAAGGTTGATTTGAACAAATTGACAGCCAAAAGGCCTCCTGGAACTCCGAAATATTCGATTTGAAAGGACTCTGTTAAACTGTAGTTTTCCTCAATGTACAGTATAGATGGTTCCTAGTGGATGTTACTGGCTATCTGCTGGTGTCATGCCACATTAAGCGCAAACAGCCTTGCTGTAGGGGGGGGGGGGGGAGGACTTGTAGTGAATTGCAGTGTTCCTCTTTTCCCTTCTGCTTTGGCAACTCAAACACACACAGGAGAGTTGAAGGGTAAAAAAACTAATAGAGTGCATGTCTTTCCCGTTTTTCACTTTTCACCGTGTTCTAATTTTCACTCATCCCTTTGGAACTTGAGGTGTGAAACATATCTGATTTATGTCCAAAACCCATTCAGATGTGTGAAATAAAATACACGTTTGCTCTGTTGTGTACACTTTGTGTTTGGTCAGAATGAAGTGATCAGCCAACAGCTGTCAGCTATCTTTACCCAGTGCTATGGGCCCTACCCCATCCCCAAACTGGCAGAGATAAAGCGAAAACAATCATCACGCCTCGGTGAGAGCACGTCACTGTGTTTTTAAACAATGTATTTATTTTTGCTCAATCCTGTTGCACTTGTAATGACAAAAAAATGGTGGTGCAATTGCAAATCTCTGAGGAATTGTTGGGTCAACTCTTGACTGACTGCTGAATAAATGGAAACGGTATCCAGCGCCATCTGGTGGCTAAAAATAAAGAGTTGTAGCCGTTGAGGAATGAGCACATACGATGAATATGTGGAGACGTGTTTATTCCAACGGCTAACAAGTGGATCTGCACTGAACAGCAAAAGCAGTGCAATACATGCAACATGAACTGCCCCCTCCCCTGCACCTGCTGGGTGAGATGCCTGGTCCTAGTGCCCGCCACACAGCCCCCCCCAGAACACCCAGAAGGAAGGTCAAGGTGAAAATTTTGCAGGGGGCTTAACCAGCCTGCCCCTGCAGTCCGTCATTAGGTGGTGTAGGTGATTCGGGCGAGACCTCAGTGGGGGAACGACACTCAACCCTGGCATGCCGTGGTGAGGCTGGAGGTTTCGGAGGGCGTCCGCGACGTGGGGCCTGGGCAGGCGAAACGTCCTCGCCTGCAACTAAATGAGCCGGTTTGAGCCTGTCTATTGAAATGCCCTCCCTCCGCCCACCCATATCGAGCACAAAACTCTTTTCACCGTGTTCAAGCACTCTAAACGGGCCGTCGTACGGCGGTCGGAGGGGAGAGCGGTGGGCATCGTGACGCACAAAGATGAAACGGGCTGACCTAAGAGCAGACGGAACAAATATTTTGGGGACGCAGTGGTGAATTGGTGCTGGAGTCAGGGGCTCTGCTGGCAAAAGGGGGAATGAAGGTGCACCCGAAGCTTCAGGCAGAAGTTCACCAGGAACGCGGAGTGGTTGACCGAGCACTAACTCTGCGGGGGCGGCGTTAAGGTCTTCTTTCGGGGCCGAACGTAACCCGAGCAGGACCCACGGAAGCTGGTCGACCCAGTTACCGTCCGACAGCGCGGCCCGTAGCGCGGCTTTCAGTGACCGGTGGAAGCGTTCGCACATCCCGTTAGCCTGCGGGTGGTAGGCCATAGTGCGGTGTACCTGCACACCAAAGGACTGCGCCATGGCCGACCAGAGCTCGGACACAAACTGGGGGCCTCTGTCCGAAGTGATATCGGATGGCGTGCCGAAACGTGCGACCCAGGACGACAGAAATGCGCGAGCAATATCTGCCGAGGTCGTGGAGGACAGGGGGACTGCTTCCGGCCACCTAGTGGTTCGATCGACCATGGTGAGGAGATGTGTGCAACCCTGCGAAGGAGGGAGGGGCCCGACCAGATCCACATGGACGTGGTCAAATCTCCTGTCCGGAATTGGAAAAGTTTCCAGGTTTGCTCGGGTGTGCCTGTGGACTTTGGCGCGCTGACATGCCACGCATGCAGCTGCCCACTTCCTGATGTCCTTCCGTAACCCAGGCCAGACAAACTTGGCCCCAATAAGTTTGACTGACGCCCGGACGCCAGGGTGTGAGAGGGAATGAATAGAATTAAAAATTCGCCGACGCCACTTCTGCGGAACCACGGGACGAGTGCGACCCGTAGACACATCGCAGAGGAGAGCGGGACCCCCTTCACACGGTGCCACCTTCTCAAGTTTCAGGGCTGTGCCTGCTGCCTTGTGTTCGTGGATGTCCGGATCCTCAGATTGGGCGGTGGCCATCTCTGAAAAATCCACCCCGAGCTGGACTGGACACACAATCGCGCGTGACAAGCAATCGGCCACAGGGTTACATTTGCCGGCCACGTGCTGAATGTCTGTTGTGAATTCAGAAATGGCCGCCAAATGCCGTTGCTGTCGGGCCGACCACGGTTCAGTCACCTTTGACATGGCGAATGTGAGTGGTTTGTGATCCACATATGCGGTAAACCGGCGCCCCTCGAGGAGGAAACGAAAATGGTGTGTTGCAAGATAGAGTGCTAACAACTCTCTGTCGAAAACACTGTACTTGCGTTCGTTATCTTGCAGTTTCCGACTGAAAAATGCAAGGGGCTGCCATTCGTTCTCCACAAGCTGCTCAACCACCGCCCCTACGGCAACATCAGACGCGTCGGTAGTCAAAGCTACCTGTGCGGTTGAGATTGGGTGGACCAGAAGAGTTTCACCCGCAAGAGCTTCCTTGGCCCGTTGGAAGGATTGTGCTCGTTGCGGTGCCCACTCGACGGGGTCGTTAGCCTTCTTTTTTCTCAAGGCGCCGTAGAGGGGTTGTAGGAGGTCGGCTGCGTGAGGAAGAAACCGGTTGTAAAAATTGATCATTCCCAAAAACTCCTGCAGAGCCTTAACTGTGGCCGGGCGGGGGAAATCCACCACTGCTTGTACTTTGGCGGGTAAGGGGATGGCGCCCTGTGGAGAAATGCGATGCCCCAAGAAATCGATCTTGGACAGACCAAATTGGCACTTAACAGGGTTGACTATAAGGCTGTGCAAATCAAGGCGCTTGAAAACTTCGGTTAAGTGCGACAGGTGTTCCTCCGGTGAAGGGCTGGCCACAAGGATGTCGTCTAGATAGACAAATACAAAATCAAGACCTCGCAAGACTGAGTCCATCAGTCTCTGAAAGGTCTGTGCCGCCCCCTTCAGGCCAAAAGGCATACGGAGGAATTCAAAAAGGCCAAAAGGGGTTATTACTGCAGTTTTTGGCACATCTTCTGCCCGTACCGGAACCTGGTGATAACCGCGAACGAGGTCAACTTTGGAAAAGATCACGGCTCCGGCCAAACGTGCGGAAAAGTCCTGGATGTGCGGAATTGGGTAACGATCGTGTGTGGTTACATTATTAAGCCGACGAAAATCACCGCACGGCCGCCAAGAACCGTCACTTTTGGGGACCATGTGCAATGGTGAGGCCCACGGGCTGTTGGAACGCCTCACGATGCCCAAGCGCTCCATCGTCGCGAACTCCCCTTTCGCCATTGCCAATTTTGCCGCGTCGAGGCGACGAGCGCGGGCAAAAACTGGCGGGCCAACCGTGGGAATGAAATGCTCTACCCCGTGTTTAGTATCGGCATTGGAAAAGGCGGGTGTGGTTAACGACGGATAATCGGTCAGCAGGCATTCATAAACGTTACCCGATGTTAAATAATTTGAATGCGTTAACGCCCCGAGCCCTCCGGCCTCGCACGGAAAAGTGGCGAAAGAGATGGCGTCAATCAAACGACGGTTGGCAATGTCCACAAGAAGTCCGTGAGCACATAAAAAATCGGCGCCAATTATGGGAACTGTGGTCGCGGCAACAATAAAGTTCCACTTGAATTCCCGTCCGTGGAAACGCACAGTCACCGACCTGGAACCGAAGTTAGCGATGGGCGAGCCGTTAGCTGCGCACAAGGCAGGCCCGCATCCACCTGCCATCTTGTCCGCAGCGGTGGGCGTCAGCAGGCTTACTTGTGCCCCGCTGTCCACAAGGAAACGTCTTCCTGACGAGGAGTCCGTGACGAAAAGCAGCTCGCTTTCGTTGCTGGCGCCCACGGCTGCTACTGGGTGTTGGGCGTTGAAAATTCCTGTCGTCTCGTGGGAGCAGGGAGGTGCGCAGCGTCGAGCCTTGGCGCCAAACCGCTGATGGAAATAGCAGGTGGCTTTCCCGCGCCGCTTCTGCGATCCCACTGCGGCCACGACGGTCGGATGAATTTGCACGGCTAACCGCCGTATCGCCAGAAGCGCTCGATCTGCTTCTTCCGCCAAGCCACGAAAGTCGCCGGTGGCTAGGCGCGTCGAGTTAGCGAGCACGGCGCGCACTTCGGGTGGTAGCTGGCGAAGGAAAATGTGGGGGAAAAGGAATCCGCCATCATCCGCATTTAACAGCGACAGCATTTTGTCCATTAGATCCACTGCTGTTCCGTCGCAGAGTCCGGGAAGCGAAAGAAGTCTGTCTGCTCTCTCGGAGGCCGATAGCGTGAACCGTTGGAGCAGCCATTGTTTGAGCGCGTCGTACTTCCTGCATCGTGGAGGCGCGAGCAGAAGTTGCATCATGCGATGCGTTGTCGGTTGGTCGAGGGACGCCACGACCATGTAATATTTTAGGTCATCTGTCGTGACGCCTTGTAGGTGGAAAAGTGCTTCCACATGCTGGAACCACGAAGCCGGGTCGCTGTGCCAGAACTCGGGCAACTTCGCGGTGTAGGCGGCAGCTGCGAGTTTGGGCGCCGGTCGTGGCGACATGGCCGTAGAAGAAACATCTTCGTCCGTTGCCATGAACATTTCCATTGTCAGGGTCACCAGTGTAGCCGTTGAGGAATGAGCACACACGATGAATATGTGGAGACGTGTTTATTCCAACGGCTAACAAGTGGATCTGCACTGAACAGCAAAAGCAGTGCAATACATGCAACATGAACTGCCCCCTCCCCTGCACCTGCTGGGTGAGATGCCTGGTCCTAGTGCCCGCCACAGAGTAAAGATAATGTACGGCTACGGTACTTATAATTAATTAATTGTGCTTTTTGATATTCGTGACGTACATTTATTTTTGCTGTTGTTTGATTTTTTTTAAACCCAAAATTAACATTTGTGTCTTTTAGATCCTCACTTCCTGAACAATAAAGAGATGTCGGATGTGACCTTTTTGGTGGAGGGTAAACCTTTTTATGCCCACAAAGTCCTACTCTTCACAGCCTCAAATAGGTAACGTTCAATTATAAACATTTTGTTCATAATTATTATTCGAGACACGACATGACGATGCAAACTGGACATTCATTTTAGATAACATTCAATGACTTTTTATATCAATATTTTGTTTCAAGGTTCAAAACTCTGCTTGCAAATAGGCCTTGTGGTGAAAACACCTGCATTGAAATAAGCCATGTGAAATACCACATTTTCCAGGTAAATACTGTTTCCCATACCCCATGCTCATGACCTTTCTTTGTGTACACAATGTACGTATGCTTGCATTGCAAAAAGCTTTGCTTTTCTTCCCTCTCAGCTTGTGATGCAGTATCTCTACTGTGGAGGAACAGATGCTCTGCACATTAGGAACCCCGATGTGATGGAGGTTAGCTCATTCTTTTTTTAAATCATATTGGAGAAACAAATGCAATGAAAGGACAATGAATAGAAAATAAAAATGGATGTGTAAATGTATGGCTTTACACATACTGTATACAGATGGACATGTGCATGTATATACAGCATTAGATTTAGGCCTCTTTGTTAAAAATCGATAGATGCATGACCTGAGCTACATGATCCTTCAACTAAATATGGTCTTCCCTAGCTATCTGCATTCTTGCCCACTTACCAGTCTAAACCAGTTAAAACCAAGGAGTCACACATAGGGAAATTCCAACTCGGTGATAAGTATGCCCCGCTCGCAATTGGGGCCGTGGCTAAGACAGTATAATGACATGAATCATTTCAGACTGAGATACCTTGTTCTGTAAATGTTTGATAGATAGGCTCCTCGGGCTCGTGTATTCACTCTTCTCGCCATCCATTATACTGTGTAACTGGGAAATAAACTGCTCCAGTAGTTGTGAGGAAAGTATGCATTTAAAATAAAAGAACTGGCAAAAGTTGACTCTGAACCTTTCAACCGTGGACAGAGAGACCAATGGTGGAAAAGTATGCATTTCAATCATATTCATTTTGAAACCTAAAAATGATCTTCAATTACTTCTGGATGTCAGCCTTATACTTTTTATTGCAGCTTTTGTCTGCATCGAAATTCTTCCAGTTGGATGAGCTTCAGAGGCATTGTGAGATTATCTGCACGAAGAACATAAACACAGATACTTGCGTGGAGATCTACAACCATACTCAGGTACAAACAACACTATTGTTTTTTTTACATTGAGAATGTGATTTACATTTTAATGCGATTGCAACCCTTTGTTTTCTTATACCAGTTTCTAGATGCACCAGACCTTGCATCCTACATTGAGGGCTACTTCCTAAAGAACATGGTCATGTTAATAGAGTTGGAGCCATTTAAACAGCTGCTGTATGATGCCCCTCCAGATAGTCCCAGCTATAACCTCATTCAGAATTTGGAGAAAACATTGGCTGTTCGCATCCAGTCTATTCACTTGTCCTCATCCAAAGGGTCCATCGTTTGAACTCACAAACGTATTGCAGCCTCGGAACACAAATGATGTATGTGTATGTGTATGTGTACGTGTATGTGTATGTGTATGTGTATCCCTATCCATCTCTCTCTCTCTTTATATATATATATATATATATATGGTTAAGAACCACTGCTCGAGTCAATCCTAACTGTCTCCGGGGGTTAGCTGTGGGACACGCCGAAGCGGTTGCTAGCCCATAGCAAGGCACACAGAGACAAACAACCATCAACACCCACACCTATGGACAATATAGATCAGGGGTGTCCAAAGTCATCCCTTGTGAGAGTAATCTGGATTGGAAAATGCATGGATGGATATAAATACATGCAGAAGCAGCCATGTTGACATGTTATGGCCCGTTCTGGTAGAGGATGTCTCCTTGCATATTAATGCCAGTCAAACAATAGCTTTTCCCAGTCATCTCATCACGATGCAGTGTTTGTTCCATAATGAGTTATGAACACTGGCATGAAGGATGTGGCATACTTTCTCGAGACATTTACGAAGCTTTTTATACACAAATTCACACTACCACGTATGATCTTTCCCATGCTGCAAGGACAAGTTGCTGGTGTCTTCTCTTGTGCTTACTTGCTCACTCATCTGTGGTGAAGAATACATTTGTATTGTCAGTCCTAATGATTACTATACTCTAAGGCCAAAAAATGGACCTGTAACATAAAATAGAATGGCATCTGTCATGTTTTATTTGGAAATCAGAACTTGAATTTTCTTTACTCTGTAAATATTGTTGATAAAAGATTGATCCATAATGTAAGTCACTGTATATACTGTATACATTTTATCATATGTCTCACTGTTGACTAATGCTGTGAAAGAACAGCTATCTATCTACGTTTCAATGTTGCATGTCAAAGGGAACGTGTTTGGGGACGGATCCCTCTCATTCACACACATATAATCCGTCTTGCTGCGACTGATCTTCATTCCTCACCTTTCCAGGGCATATCTCCACACCTCTAGTTTCTCCGCCACCTGTTCGATGTTCTCGCTACAGATCACAATGTCATCTGCAAACATCATGGTCCAAGGAGATTCTTGTCTAACATTGTCTGTCAGCCTGTCCATCACCATGGCAAATCAGAAGGGGCTCAGAGCTGACCCCTGGTGGAGTCCCACCTCCACCTTGAATTCCTCCGTCACACGGACAGCACACCTCACAACTGTCTTACAGTCATGATACATGTCTTGCACCGCTCTGACATACTTTTCCGTCACTCCAGACTTCCTCATGCAATGCCACAGCTCTTCTCTGGGCACCCTGTCGTACGCATTCACCAGATCTACAAAGACAATGCAATTCCTTCTGACCTTCTCTATCAGCATTTTTAAAGCAAACACTGCATCTGTCGTACACTTTTTTGGCATGAAGACATACTGCTGCTCACAAATGTTCACGTCTGCTCTTCGTCTTGCTTCAACTACTCTTTCCCAGAGTTTCATTGTATGGCTCATCAACTTTATTCCTCTGTAGTTAGTACAACTCTCCTTTGTTCTTAAAAATGGGCACGAGCACACTTCGTCTCCATTCTTCAGGCATCTGTAGGTTGTTGCTTCGTCGAAGAGTGGATGTTGAGTGAGAATTGATTTGCCAACAGCACTGTTCACTAAATGTGTAAAACTAACGCAGTTGTCATTCTTGTTTAATCATGAAACGGAGATGCTGTGAGCCATCATCAGGAATTGCGAAACTACATGCCATGTATGTGTGTGACTTGTTTGTTATCTTTCCTCCATAAAAAGTGTTGATATGTGCAACAGTTTGCTCTCTTTTACTGTCTCAAATGAAAAAAGATACCCACAAGGGGGCATCCTTGATTCAGTTTTTATGTGAAAAGTTGGTTCTCACCTGCCATAAATTTTGTTTTTTTTTCACAGTTGGAGAGTTTTAATTTGGCATCCGATGCAGTTGTGATTTGACTGCAGTTTAATATATTACAGAAGAGCATTTTACAAGTAAATTAAAGTTTATTGATCACACGTTCGACTAATTCTTATGGGCTCATTGACTACAAAAGACCATTGAGGGGGGAAAAATGCAGATTAAGGCCTTGTGTCTCGCTGGGAATAAAGGCTGTTTTGGTGGGGATCAGAGTACTGGCCACAGGCTTGTGCAGAAACACATGTCCCAGAACAGGGAATATATGAAGGTCAGTGATGAAATCCGTTAAGAGACACAATTGTAAATATGTAACAGGAATGAAAAGAAAAATTCAGCATAATTGAAAATTGATCTGTATTTCTTTTCTTTTCTCCTGAAGATAAAGATACTGCAAAAAAGTGCATGAAGGACACATTCTTTCTGCCAGCCCAGCAAATCTTATTGAGCTAAAATAACAAATTCATTTACTGGGGCAATATGTGTGAGTGCTATGCGCAACTGAGAAAATGAGATCATGTTGTTTGCAAGTGGATCCGAGTGCGTCCTCAAGCATCACGACATCATTGCTGACATCATTAATTGACACCGTTGTGTTCTCTCCAGTCAATTCGCCAAAAGGATGCGGCCACACTTGAAGAGAAGGTGAAATGCGAAAGGAATACAGGGGTGCTTAGAAAGAACAGACGCCTCTTTGTGCTCCACAAAATCTCGGGTCAGGCAACACCTGCTGTCATTGAAAGACTGCCAAAATAAAAGCAAACGTCTTATTTACTGCTCAAGTATGATATAGCTGATTAGGCCACTGCTTTTTTCCACACACTTGCACGGTCTTGTTTGACATTTGCAGTAAGTGTCTCTGCATGGCCCAGAAGCTCCGATGAAAGGGGTGAAGGCCATTGTTAAGGTGTTGCTATGGTTACCGTCCACATAGACAATGCTGCATTAAAGGCTACATTGAATCCTGAAGTGCATATAGTACTGTGGAACGGCCACATACTGAAGGTGTTGTCTCACAAAAGCAGTTACTTGAAGTTTTGGGATTTTTTTTACACAACAATCATTTCAAAAATATCAAGCAGGCTACAGTCAAATCTCTTGTGTTTGAATGCTTGAGTTTTTAACTTTAAGGGTTTATGTATTTTCGCTTCTTAACCGAGACATCTTTTCAATGTGATGTTCAGTGGGAGTAAATGAGAGAACTAAAAGGATGTTTGCCCCCGTTACTCTGCCCCCAGCTTGAGCCCCCTCATACCACCCTTGTTGTCATGCACAGACACTCTCCCTTTGGAACAGAACTTGGCTGGCAGGACAACAGCCATGTGTTTTTGCTCCACACTTTGAAGAACTTTTCCGTCCTGTGCGTTTCTGAGAATACGAGCAAAGAGGAGGGGGCTGAGAGTGGCAAAAGTGAGCTATGGAGCATAAAAGGATGTGCAGTCCAAAACCAGGTCGTATTGATTTAGTGATTTGATTTTCATCATAAATCTATAGTGTACAGCATTTGGAATCAGTCAACATACACGATAGCAGGTGAGTGCACTATTTTTATCTTCATCTTACTTTTGTGGTCCAAAATTACAGAGTTTTTATTTATTTCACATTATGTGGAAGCCTGTAGCCACCAATGATTTCTTTCTTCCTCTGTTCAGCTATATTTAACATTAGAAATCTGCACTCCTTGAATATGGAGCCAGTGCAAGTCTTGTTTAGTATGTAAGTGATGGCTATTCTTCAAGCTCACTGTATCTAGAGCGAGCTGCATAAGCAAATACATTGCTGTGTTGATTTAATTGCAGTTTTATCAACCCACAATGTCCGAAGGAGGAGAAGAAATGGATTTGGTTGGAGATTTACTGTTAAAGCCATTTTCAAGACGGACTTTTCAATAAAAAATAGATATCATTAACAAAGGTCAGACATTTCCAAATATGTCAGAAAATAGCAAATAACATTTCAATTTTATGATTTATTATTGATACTTGATCGTGTTCAATATTTTCTGCGGTGTGAAAGATCGATCACAAGTTATTTCCTGGCTAAATGTACCCTCGAACCTTACAGGACATGTAGTAAATCACATCACCTTTTTTTTACAGTGGCAGCTGCGGATTGATTCAGACGTAGCACTACTGAAGCCCTAGGAGTGACATGCCACTGGTTGGCAGGGGGTGCATTATGTTATATATTCTTGGAAGGGTTGAACATGTGAAATGAATTTTGATGGTCTGTACCTGTAACATGTGCAATGATAATAACATTCTAAGTCAACTTCAACATGACCCAAAAATATGCCAAACGTCATGGTGAAAATGTAAAAAAATAACCAATTTGTCAAAAGAGATTCTGTAAATTTCCCATTAGTAAAGTATGCAAGGCATGTTCCTTGCAAATGCAGCATAACTGAAAAGGGAAGTAAACAGGCTCAGACGCAAATCTACCAATCACAAATATCTTTTCTCATTTAGTTTTTAGATTTTCCATATCAACCAGCCGTCGCAATGATGCAGCGCGAGGAGGAGTCAGCACGAGAGGAGTTCACCTACAGTCCCATGTCAACTCTGGAAAGAGGCAGTGGCTCACTGGGAAGACGGGGTAGCAGGGGAATGGAGAGGAGAGTGGACAGGGGAGAGCAGGATGTGTCCGAGCGGGACAGCTACACTGTGGATGTGAGGGCCAGTGACCTGCAGCTGGCCCAGCTAGAGCCTCTAAAGCACCCCTGCTTCAGCTGCAGGGCCTGGCTCTTCAGCGTCGTCATAGGGGTAAGGCGAGGCAGATGATGGGATTCATTTCTTTCGGGTTTTCCACACAAGTTTTAAAAGGTTGGCATGGTTTCTTTCAACGCGGAACAATCTCAGTCTTGAAAATGTGGATGTGAATCGTATTCTCAGCTTCTTGGTTATTTTACAGTACAATGCGCAAAAGTCATTATCTGTGCTCATGAGGTTGCTTGGTAAAGGAATGCTGTAATTTACAGCATGGAATATGTGGGCGGAAGGGTTATTAATTACCAAGCATTAGTTATTCATTATTGTACTTTGTTTACAGTATAGTGGATGGACGGAAGGAAATATACTGTATTTGTAAATTCCCTAAAATTTTCCAATGAAATTGTTTTGGTAAGAATAATATTCACATTGATGACATTTAATTATATAAGAACACAATTATTGATGCACATGATTGCCTTTTTTAATGCCAATGGGGGCATCCACGTGTTAACAGGGCAGTCTACTCGTCACCTCTGGGTTCTCTTTGTACCTGGGAAATCGCTTTCCTGTTGCCATGGACTACTTGCGCTGTGCTGCAGGCTCAGTAAGTTAAATGCCATTCTTAGCTATTCTGACTGTTTTGGACCTCAATATAAATGCCATTTTCAAAAGAAAAGTTGTATTTTAGAGTTTGCACTTACAGTATTTTGAACTGTGTGATTTTTTTTTTTTAACAGGGCATACCAGCAGCAATCGTTAGCTTTGCTATTGCCAAGAACAGACATTTTTCAGTAAGTTATGCATACGCGTAAAGAGACAGTCATTTCAATCAATGCCAACGTTCAAAAAAATTAATTGCACCTTTCATCAAGATGTGATGCGTGTCTTATAGCAGTGCTCTTCGACCTTTTCATGAGCAGAAGCATGTACCGTCGTATTCTCTGGACTATAAAGTGCACCTTCAATTAATGGTGTATTTTCAATCTTTTTTCCATATACAGTAAAGTCTCGTTATATCGATATCGGATATATCGATAGTCCTGGTTATATCGATACTATTTCTATGCACGCACGGAGAAAATTACATGCAAACAGGGTCGGATATATCGATAGTCCCGGTTATATCGATATTTTTCGGACTCCCTTGAATATCGATATAACGAGACTTTACTGTATAAGGCGCAACGGATTATAAGGCGTGCCTTCGATGAATAACATTGAAAAACTTTTTCCATGTATAAGGCACACTGGATTCTAAAGTACATGGTCATCCTTTGAAAAAAAATTGAAGATTTGTAGGTGCGCCTTATAGTACGGAATAACACTGTACTTTGAATTAGTAGAATCTCAAGGCTTGCTACCAAACAATGTCACAAAGTGACATGGATGGCATGGCTCAGCGGTATCGTAATCATCTCCTCAGCCTGGAGGTTGTCAAAAAGTCCTGGTGCAAGATATTGACCCACGGTTACTCTTGATGCGGCGTCATCGGGAGGTAAATGAGTAAAATAGTATACAATACAATGCAATGCAATGCAATACAAAACAATACAATGTGTAAAGCGCGTTGAGTACCCGAGTTAGAAAAATTATATGAGTAACAGCCCATTTACCATTAATAAAATAACATTGAGTGAAATAATTGTGATAGCGTACCAATGAACTCATCAATATAGTTACTCAGTGTGAATTCTGGCCCTTTTCTTTGAAGGTAATACTGTACTAATATTTTTCTGTTGTATGAATGGAAAAGCCACATGGTTTATTGTGCCTTCTGCTGTCTAGTTGAAGGGCACTGGATTGTTCTGTCAGTCACTCCGTTCCCGCCATTGATAAATAAACAAACATACTTTTACTTTTATAGGAAATTAATGAAATAAATTTACAACTGAAGTGTAATTGGATACTTTTCTGGCACACACTGTGATGTTTTTAGAGAATATTTGCAGTGTGGGAAATATTTTAATTATAATGTCTTATTATCTGTTTTCTTGTTATTTCAAGGTGTCAGATTTCCAGGTGCTCTATGTGTCAACTTTTGCAGTAACGACCACGTGCTTGGTTTGGTTTGGATGTAAACTGGTCCTCAGCCCCTCAGCTGTCAATGTAAAATCATCCTCAGACTTGAATTGGGTTCCATGTGAACATCTCTTATCGACATCAACTATTGCAGTCCATGTTCTTCTTTATTATCTTTTCTCCTTTGTATTCCACTGCTTAGATCAACTTCAACCTCATCTTGATGATTTTGCTGGAGGTGTTGATGGCTACGACTGTAATTCTGTCAGCTCGCTCCGGAGAGGACTGCTGCTGTCACAGAAAGGTGTGTATGCGTCACCTGATGTTATCCTCCACAAAGATCACGTACTCCTGACGACTCCATTTTATAATCCTTCCACCAGTCTGAGACAAACCAACGAACTTTGATCACAACCCCTGCAGTATTTCCCACTCGACTCCTCAAAGCCTACTCTGTGAGTAGCTGCCAGCCAAACAGACATTCTGTTCATGCTCCACGGCTCTCTGTGACGGAAATCTGTCTGTGGCAGGTGATTGAAGTCATTGTAGGAATCTCATCTGTGTTTGGGGGTATCATTGCACTCAACATGGATGCCTTGCTGCCCGGACCTTACTTGTCCGTCACATTTTTCTGGATACTTGTGGCTGTAAGTTCTGTTCACTTTTTACAAGCAAAAAATAGTACTTGAGTGGTGTGGTAACAAAAAGGAAGTGGACAGGGTGTGACGTCATGTAAAGGCAGGCAGAATGTGAAATGACAGGAAGTGCAAGAAAATAAAACGATGTGAAAGGAAATAGAAAAGATGGTAGAAATGTGTTTGTATAGTGAATTGCCTTAACACTCACAAAGTGAGTATACCCCAAATTGGCCTATTTGGCCATTTTTTTCTGCCCTGTTGTTATGTAACACAATAATGGCCCAAAGTTTTGGGTGTTAAGAGGGAGCAGTTATATTCCAAGGCAATTGTTGGAAGTTTAGTACCACCTTATGGCAAAGAACTTTCAGGAAAGTCACTAATAAAGTGTGTTGTCTACGTTTACATGTTTCTTTCTTTGAAAAAAGACGTTTTGAAAAGAGGACTGGAAAAAGTCTATTGGATATCCTTTTTTTTTTTTAATCAATTAAAATTGTCCATTTCCTGCACTATATGTAATAGAATCCCCTGAAAGTATGGAGAGCCTTGTTTGCTCAGCATTCTGAAGTTGAGAGCTACTCGAGTGTTAAAGGCTACCCGTCTGACCACACCTCTAAAATAGCTTTTCTGAAATAGCCTGTCATGATGTAATCATTTGTTAATTGATGATATTCACTTACTGTATATGAAGAAACTGGTCATGTGTAGGATTTCGCACAATAATTGGAAAACAGATTAAAAAAAACTATTATTCCTACACATCTCTGACAATGGTCACATTTTAGAATGATCAAAATTACAATATACCGGAGTTATCACAATGTTCCATCATTTGTCGACTATTTTCAGAAGAGACTCACAGGCTATTTCTGTGGGCCGAGTGGGCTACTCGATGCCTGCGGATGCCATAAGGTGACTCCTGATAGAGAGAATTGATTGATGTTCAGACAACAAACTCCAGGATGAGCAAATGCCATTGCTTCTCATGTACCTTTATAACATGAGAACATATAACAGAGAAAGTAGCTGACGTTTATTTCAATGCCATGTCTCTGGGTCTTGTCACTTATTGTACGTATGGGATGTGATCTGTTCATCATTGCAGTGTTTTCCAAGTGCAATCGCAAGTCATGTTGTATCAGAATACCCGAACAAATGCCTGGTGAGTAGAACATAACATCGAACTGTATTTATATAAATTATGTCTGTTTAAAGTGTGGCTTGAAACAAATACTGTATTTTTCTGTGTATAAAGTGTATCAAAAAAAACTTCACAATATGACCCTGCACCTCTACTGTAGTGCCTTATAATGTGGTTTGCCTTATACATGGCAATTTTTTTTTAACATGTCATTTAATGAAGATGTACATTATATTCCGGTGCGCCTTATATATGGAAAACGTTTGAAAATACACCATTCATTGGGGGTGCACCTTATATTTGGGTGCGCCTTATACACGGGAAAATACAATAAAGACATTTTCCCACCAAGAATGACTTAATATTGCACGAAATTGCCTGGGCTTTAAAGATGCATTTCAAGAATATTAAAATAACTGTAGGTGCATAGTACACACTGGGTGGAGCTTGAAAGACTGTCACCTGTTGATTGGTTGACAGGCAAGTGCTACTTCCACGGGACAATTACAATGGAATGGAAACAACACACTTACTGAAACAGACCTGACTTCTTTTTTTCAGAAGTCTTCATTCCCTGTCATTCGCCTTCCCATCACTTTACCATCTTTCATGGCATACCTGGCCCCAAATGTATTTCATAAAGAAGTTAATAAGGACCAGCTTTTGACTTTATGTATCAATAAATCTCTCCTTGAAGATTTTTTCTTGAACCTTTGCTCTCTCTTGTGTGTCATTCAGGTGGAGGTGCTGATCGCCATCAGCAGTGTGACTTCTCCTCTCCTCTTTTCAGCCTCTGGTTTCCTCTCTTGTAGTGTGATCAGCTTTATTGACATTTTTCTACACAAAGTGCCTACAGCTAAGGTAAGTTGGACAAATCTATTTGTCTGACTGCTTTAGAAGCACAAATCCCAAACGAGTAGTGATAAGACATACTTCTACACGGCCATATTCCAGCAATCCTACGACATCTTGCTGCTGATTCTGCTGGTGTTATTGCTGGTGCAGGCCATTTTAAATTGTGCCACCGTGGTGCACTGTGCCTCTTACAAAACTCAGCTCCGCTTGAGGGCAACACAACAGAGTGATGACAACGTGGGAACTTCGAGCCAGTACTGTGGGGTATGCATTAAATACAAATTCCCTCGTCGTCTTATTTTTTTGGGTTGCCTCTCACTTCTGATTAAAATGTTGGCTAAATATTTATTTTAATTCACACCATAGGTGTTGTATGTTTTTCCATACTAATGCTTACCTCTTGACATGTTACCACTCTTTTTTTCTCTCTCTCTCTCCCAGCAACCATCCAATGGAATGCTGCATCACTTCAGCAGAGACAGAACCCGGAAGGCAGTTATGGTGCAAATCACTCACTGACTACAATCCATGAAAGTTAAACTTTAGAGGTGTAAAATAGTATACAGCGAATATAAAAATAATCTATTGTGAAATTACAATTATATTGAAATTAAAGAAGCATAAAGTGAATATATGTAAAGGTTGCTATGTTTGTAGTGCCGAAGACATTGGATTACCGGTAAATTCTTTGGTGTACACTATGTCACCTATACTAGACCTTGATTTTTATTTTGTCCTACTAGAGGACAAATTATGTATTTAATCTTCAGCATTATTATTATTATTATTTTATTATTATTATTATTATTATTATTATTATTATTATTATTATTATTATTATGTTTGCACTTTTTACAAGGATGTGGTGTAAATCACAGTATTACAAGTTAGTGTACGTTCTTTGTGTTTGAGGTCTTTAAATTTGCATTTTGAGTTCTTCCAAAATAGGTTGAACCTGCTTTCCACAGTATACTGTTTCATGATAATTCTATACATACAACAAATAAATGAAGTACACATTCCAAGTATCAATGTGCAGTAGGTGTGCACCAGAGTAATTTTGGTTTGTGAACACTTGAGTTGGACTATGTTGCGATTGCCTTTGAGCAACCCGGTCCGGCCTCCCTGTGTGGAGTTTGCATGTTCTCCCCAAGTCTGTGTGGGTTTTCTCCGCGTCCTCCGATTTCCTCCCACATTCCAAACACATGCATTACAGGCTGATTTAACACTCAAAATTTGTGAGTGTGAGAGCAAATGGTTGTTTGTCTGTGTGTGCCCTGTGATTGGCTGGCAACCAATTCCGGGTGTCCCCCGCCCAGTGCCCGAAGACGGCTGGGATAGGCTCCAGCCCCCCCCTACCACCCTGATGAGGAACAAGCGGATAATGATGGATGGATGGATGGATGGATGGATGGATGCCTTTGAGCAAGTCATTGAACCCAGAATTTTAATGTAAATCACAATGAATAAGAATTAAAAATAAGAATCATCATCTTCATCATCACATTGCTGCGGCTATTGTGGAAAGTATTATATAAATGGGGATGTGTTGAATTGTATCATCATGATATAGTATGTTATGGTTGTTGATAGTCTGCATAATGTAACTAATACATACATAAGTACATGAGCGTCATAAATTTGAGTGCACTCAGCAAAAGGAAGAGACAGAGACATTGAGAATGCTGTTCCTTATCCTCTTTTTTAACCGGCACAAACCGGCTTGAGGAAGAAAGCTGACTGACTTGTGGCTTGTCATGAGCATCGGGGCCACCTCCGCATAACAGAGAAGGGAGTTAAATTTGTGAACATAATAACTTTTTGGAAATGGTGTTCAGGAAGGATGCTGCATTTATTAGTCATCTCACAAAATGATGGACGTTCTTGTTAAGACCATGATATGATTTTAATCCCCCAGTCTATTTCACTGGACCAGTGAAAGCCACACGCTGCAACTTACATGATGGAAAAGTATACAGGGCACTGGATGAATCACGACTGTATGTTATCTGCGCTAAAAGACTGTTATGAACAGATGAACAGGCTAGTCTACGATGGTCACATCCAGCTACATAGGGAGAACAGGGATTGGGAACCATTTTGACGAAGAGAGCCATAAAGGCTCGCTCTCTCTCTCTCTCTCTCTCTCTCTCTCTCTCTCTCTCTCTCTCTCTCTCTCTCTCTCTCTCTCTCTCTCTCTCTCTCTCTCTCTCTCTCTATCTCTCTCTCTCTCTCTCTCTCTATATATATATATATATATATATATATATATATAGAGAGAGAGAGAGAGATAGATAGATAGATAGATAGATAGATAGATAGATAGATAGATAGATAGATAGATAGATAGATAGATAGATAGATAGATAGATAGATAGATAGATAGATAGATAGATAGAGAGAGAGAAACCACGAATGCCAGCATGTACATACTGTATGAAAAACAGTGATTATTGCAAGCAATAAAGATATCTGAATACAACACAATTAAATACATGTATGGAAAACAAAAACTGCAAGGTTTACATTACTTACGTTGATAAAGTATTCTGCGGCACATCGAACTCTTTCGCGATGGAGGATTTGCTCCTTGTTGGACTCTCCTCAACAGCCACTATTGCCTTGTACTTCGTTCCGAGGTCACAATTGTTACGTTTCCCCATGGTTGAAATTGGTGTTGAACAACTGTATACTGTATAAGAAGACTACAGTATGTTTCAGATGCCATTGCAGCTCTGGTACACTGTGCAAGACACGAAAGCTGGTCACGTGACCAACGGTGTTACCGATACAGATATCGCTAATGGTGGTACTGTATAGAAACCCTTAAGTAAATATCAATTCAGCTTAAACTGCTTTTGTATCGATATAAGCAGTGCAAAATGGCTGGTGGGAGATGGAAAGGGCACCGTAGTGACCGGATTATTGTAATAACCCGGTATCGTACTAAACGGAACTAATTATACATAAAAAGACTAGAAATTTGCCGGGAAATGAAAATAGTATCGTAATATGCAGTACTATCAATATAACCGATATCGAAATAACGAGAATTTACTGTAATAATAATTTCTCAATGATAGAGTCAACCAAAACTGACTTTGTGGTGTCAAACAATCCTGTAATGTGGAGCATGACTCTTGTAAACCTTTGTATTTATTTATATCTTCTTTTCCTTTCGGCTTTTCCTTTCCAGGGGTCGCCACAGCAAATCAGTGTCCTCCATTTTCAGAGGTTTGATTCGCATGTTTGTTTTGGCCAAGCTTTTACGTCCGATGCCCATCTCTCCAGGACAAATCCTAATGATACACATTTGCAAAATATAATACGTACTCAGAGTAGTTGTCTGAACATGCACTTGTGATTAATTTGACAGTTTGTAGCGAATGAATGGGTTTGACACAATGCCATTTAATACGTCTGTGTAAGCTCTCAGTCGTACAGGAGTGGTCCATCGATGAGAAGGTTTCTTCAGCCGTCATCTGTACAAAAGTGAAGGTTTCGGACGTTTCGCCTCCTATCCAAGAGACTTCGTCAGCGAACTAAAGTCTGACTGGTCGTATCGGCCCCATTTATATATCCCTAATGTCCAGACCTAGTGGCGCCGGACACAGCTATGATAGGTCCCTACTCTCAGGTTGGGGGGGGGGGCGCGGGACCCCCCCCTGTGGTCCCACTGATTGTTCCTACATTCCTGACTAACGATTGGCCTATTACCCCCACTCCCCCCGGTATCACCTCATCAGCATAACGACCCTCATCAGCATTGCGAAAGTTGCCTAACCTGTTTTGCCTGAGCAGGCTATTGTATGAACGATCCAAATTGAACCTCACACCACCCGACCGGTTTAATGAAGGATTTTGTTGTTTTATAAGAATCGCCTCTTTTACCCCCCTTTCAAACCATCTATGTTCTTTCGCTAAGATTTTAACCTCATTGTTGTCAAATGAGTGGTTAGTAGCTTTTAGGTGCAAATGTACTGCCGATTGAGGCCCACGAGTATTATCCCTGCGATGTTGATAAAGTCTTTTTTTTTTGAGAATTTGTTGAGTCTCCCCAATGTACTGCTCTTTACAATTTTCATTCTTACAATGTATGGAATAAACTACATTACTTTGTTTTTCATTTGGTAGCCTATCTTTTGGATGCACTAATTTTTGCCTTAACGTGTTTATCGGTTTGAAATAAGTAGGAATTTTATGTTGCCAAAGGACTCTTTGTAATTTTTCAGAAACTCCTGCAATGTACGGTACTGCTACTCCTCTCCTTTTAGAATCTTGAGAATTATTGGTTTCGTTCGCTATTCTTTCTTTCTGACATTTGTTGAATGACCACTGAGGGTACCCACAGTTAGTGAGTGCTCTCCTGATATGTTTTGACTCCTTTTCTCTACCTTCAGTGCTAGTTGGTATTAGTTTAGCCCTATGCTGGAGGGTTCTGATAACTCCTAGTTTATGTTGTAAAGGGTGGTTAGAGTCAAAAAGTAAGTATTGGTCAGTGTGCGTAGCCTTCCTAAAGACTTCTGTTTTTAGCGCTCTGTCCTCTTTTATAATTACTTTACAATCCAAGAAGGCTAGTTGGTTCTCTTGAATGTCCTCACGAGTAAATTTAATGTTGAAGTCTACAGAGTTGAGATGATCTGTGAAGGATTGAATTTCTTGTTTCTTAATTATGACAAAAGTGTCGTCCACATATCTAAACCAGTGTCGAGGTTTTGTCCCTGGGAAGGATGTGAGGGCCTGTTTCTCCATCTCTTCCATGTAAAGATTAGCCACTATGGGTGAAACTGGTGAGCCCATAGCACAACCATGGATTTGTTTATAAAATTTTTCCCGAAATTGAAAATACGTAGTATTAAGGCAGATTTCTAATAATTGGCAGATGTGATCCGGTTTCAGTTTGGTTCTTTCATGCAGAGAAACATCCGCCAGCAGCCTCGTCCTCACCACTGAGACTGCTGCTGGGGTTGGGACAGATGTAAAGAGAGAACAATAGCCTGCTCAGGCAAAACAGGTTAGGCAACTTTCGCAATGCTGATGAGGGTCGTTATGCTGATGAGGTGATACCGGGGGGAGTGGGGGTAATAGGCCAATCGTTAGTCAGGAATGTAGGAACAATCAGTGGGGCCACAGGGGGGGGTCCCGCGCCCCCCCCAACCTGAGAGTAGGGACCTATCATAGCTGTGTCCGGCGCCACTAGGTCTGGACATTAGGGATATATAAATGGGGCCGATACGACCAGTCAGACTTTAGTTCGCTGACGAAGTCTCTTGGATAGGAGGCGAAACGTCCGAAACCTTCACTTTTGTACAGATGACGGCTGAAGAAACCTTCTCATCAATGCCATTTAATGCAATTAAGAGTTATCCTATCCCTTCAAGCACGTTCAACCCCAGAAATGTAGACCAACCATTGAAAGCAATAACAATTAGTCAACAAATATGGCCTACACTTTGAAAGTGAGTATTATTATACTTGTCAAGACCGAATAGATTATACTGTTCACCGCCTGCATTTTATGATGTGTTGTACCAAATAAAAAATGTCATAAGAGCGCGTAGACATCGATTGGAGCATAAAGCGACCACATTGAATGTATTGGAAAGCTGGAATCGTCCGTAATAGCGAATTGGATGGAGGGAGTACACAAGAACATCAACTGGTACCACCCCTTCATAATTCCCTTCCTTGCCACCACCATTAGCGAGACCATCTTGTTGTGTGATGAGCAACAGAATGTTAATGCGAGATGAGACAAGGAGACGGGGAGGAGAGAGGGGATGGGGGGGGGGGGGTGTACAGGCGGTAGGGGATAGAGTCGGTCGGGAAAGGCGGAACAAACCGGTGTGCGCGGCTACATGCTGTACACTGCTCGCCCGCACTGCAGATTATTAACTCTTTGCCTGCCGATAGATTTTTCCAGACAAGGTGGGTGAATGTAATCTATTTGTTCTTTATTCTTTGTGTACCGTCATTTGCACAACGAGAGCGAATTATATTAATGTCGCATCACGTGGGGAGCATTTTTGAGAGCCCGTGCGCGCGGAAGCAACGGCTCTCATGCTCACACACAAAGAGGTGGTACAGGCACACGGTCACTCACAGGCGAATAAACAGAGTTAGTTGATGCACTCTTATGTTTTGCGGCATTACGAAACATGCATTTATCGTGGAACTGACAGCGACTGATACGCATCAAAACCAGCCAATCGGGTTTGCTTACCCAATTACAGTAAACGCCGCAAGTGTTTCTTCACATCTGCTTGCATCCAAATGCTGTTGTGGTTCTTAACCCTAAGACCAAACTCGAAGTCCTGATTTCTTATTCCTATTGTCGTACTCAGCTGAAAGTATTTACTTAAAGATATGAGTGAGGGACTTCAATTTTCCTCTGAACATGAGGCGCACGTCATCTAACTGGGACATCATATGTCATACAGAACTGGAGAAATGCCAAATGGCTCTGAGACACAGGTTATTAAAGTGTTATGCTACCCCTTTAAATTGCGACACAAAAGTTATTACTTGGCCACTTTAACATTATATAGCATTTAGGATGTGGACAAAGTTATACTGGCAAAGTGTACCAGTGTCTCTGAGCCATTATAGGCATTTTCTATTCCTGCAAAGGCAAACTGATTTCAAACATGAGCTCATTTTGAAGAAAAGGAGGAAAGTGAGAAGGTAGGAAAAGTTACCAAGGACGGGCTGCCATACCAAAGACATTCACATAACCTTCCAGAGTCTGCAGCAGTTTCAAAAATTAATGAAAATCATGCAAGCATGATTGCACATGCTCAGAAAGACTGAATTCATCCTAAATGCTAAAAATACTGCAAAAACTGTACGGAAACTGTGATTTTTTTAGGTCATTTTCCTTTCCAGGTGGTGTATGACTTTTATGTAAGCATACTGTACGTGTGTTTTTACAACTTTTAATCAGAGCATGATTAATCAATCCTGTGCCAATAGGGTGTGTTGTAAGGATATTTGATAGTATCAGCAATATTTCCTGTGAGGGTTCTTAATGATGTATTATTTACACATCAATGTATTTTGACGCGCACATGAAAAACCCATGCTTGTGTCATTTTCTTATTGTCTTTCAGGAAGGCGGCGAGGAAGGCATCTCTTTACCTGTTTCTTCATGATCTCACATCCTAAACTAAGACTACACTCACATTGTACAGGAACTGAGGCAAGGGCTGTTGTGCTATTACGAAATGAAGAGATGGAAGCTGAAAAGGCAGAGAAAACAGTCTGGTCCTGAGCATTGAATTTAACATGGAACTGCTTTGAGAAATAGTAAACATTTTGAGATAGAGCAAAAAGCACACAACGCAACCTGATCCTCTTCCAACTATGGTTACAGAGCCTCGAGTTGCCCACAGATTGTTGTGCAGGTGTGAACAGGGCTTGTAGTGTGTGTCATTTCGTTCCTAGATGCAGAACATCCTTGACCAAAACTTAGACATGGCTACAGCTCTACTCGCGGGTGAGAAGCTGAAGGAGCTCATCATGCCAGGCTCGTCGCAAGATGAGAGGGGTGGCGCATTGGCCAGTTTAATGGTGCAACTCAAACTGGAGCTGCCCTTTGACCGCGTTGTTACGATAGGAACCGTGATCATCCCCATCCTGTTGGTCACCCTTGTCTTCACCAGGAACTTTGCAGGTGAGACTTTTTTTAACTACCAAACACATTTCACATATACTTTGTCACAAAACATTGATTTGGACTTCAAACTGGGCCAATCAGCACTCAGTTGGTGGATGGTAGCCTATGTCTATTCATTGACTTTTAGGGGCTGAAAGATAAACAAACAATAAGACGAAATGTGATGGACGGTAGTGATGTTTGATCCCTGCTGAGTCAGGCCTCTTGAAGAAAACATGCTGCTTATTATAGGCTACCTTGAGTGTGTTTTTATATCAATGGATATGGGCAACAGAAATTTATTTAATATGGCTTTGAGTTTGCATGTTCTCAGTATTTTATGGTTTCCCTTCATGGTAGGATATTTCAGTCAGCCTGTGATTGAATGGTCATCAGCCCAGGGTTATGATGCCAATTGGCCAAAGTCAACAGCATCAGCTTTGTAAAACAGTCTTTTCCAAGAGCGCGCTTGACTGGCAACCAGTTCATGGCGTCCCGCGCCGGCTGCCTGAAGACAGCTGGGATAGGCTCCAGCACCCCCGTGACCTTGTGAGGATAAGCGGATCAGAAAATGGATGGATGTTATCCAATATTTATTTCGCCAATGAACTTATTTTATGTGGGGGATGGCGGTGATCTCACATTACATTACCTGAAACATCACAAAAATTCTATATACAGTAAAGTCTCGTTATATCGATATCGGATATATCGATAGTCCCGGTTATATCGATACTATTTCTATGCACGCACGGAGAAAATTACATGCAAACAGGGTCGGATATATCGATAGTCCCGGTTATATCGATATTTTTTGGACTCCCTTGAATATCGATACTTTACTGTATTAATATCGTTGATGGCAACCTTAATTTTGACGATCCACTGGAGACATGTTATAAAAATGTTGAACTACAAGGACATCTGGATCCACAGAAAGATGAGCAGTGTGAAAAATGTATTGATGAAGAAATTAGACTGTTCACACTTTTAAAATAACATTCTAAGCAAAATCCTGCAATTGGTAGGAGTTGGAGACCAGTTCAGGTTCAGGTGGGATAGGTTCAAATTCAACGATGACTGTAGCGGTGACAAGCGATGACGAAAATAGTTGGGTGGATAATATCGAGTAAAAGTAGCGAAACAGTGAATCCGTTTTTGCAAGCAATTTTTTAAGTGTTGCTTGTGGCTTTTTCTATCCTCAGAGGAGTCCATATACTGTTACACACCACACAACTTCACCAGAGACCAGGCACTGTACGCAAGAGGCTACTGCTGGACAGAGCTGCGTGATGCTGCACCTGGTGTGGAGTCTCACCTCTGGCCCTCACTATTTGAGCACAAGTTTCTACCTTATGCTCTTCTGGCCTTTGCTGGTATCATGTACATCCCCGCTCTAGGTTGGGAGTTTCTTGCCTCTACCAGGCTCACGTCTGAGCTCAATTTCCTGCTTCAAGAAATTGATAACTGCTATCACAGAGCTGCTGAGGGCCGCGCCCCAAAGATTGAGAAACAGATTCAATCTAAAGGACCTGGCATCAGTGAGAGGGAGAGGAGAGAAATCATTGAGAATGCAGAGAAAGAGAAGAGTCCTGAGCAAAATCTTTTTGAGAAATATTTAGAAAGACGAGGCCAAAGTAACTTTTTGGCAAAGATTTACTTGGCACGCCACCTGGCTATCATCTGCCTCAGCTCCATCCCTATTTCGTACCTGAGCGCCTACTATGCTCGACAAAGACAGAACGAATTTACCTGCGCTCTTGGTGAGCTCCCGGACATTAGCAGTTATTCAGAACTCAAGCTTCGGGTCAACTGCAAGTTGCCTGCTGTGCAGCTGCAACGAATCATGGCAGCAGTTGATATCGCTCTACTTTGCACCATGAACCTTATTATCCTGATTAATTTGCTGCATTTATTTGTAGTGCGTAAGTCCAATTTTGTATTTGACAAGTTACATAAAGTGGGTATCAAAACACGACGTCGTTGGCAGAAGTCTCAGTTCTGTGACATCAACATCTTGGCCATGTTTTGTAATGAGAACAGAGATCACATCAAGTCCCTCAACAGGCTTGACTTCATCACCAATGAGAGCGACCTCATGTATGATAATGTGGTCCGGCAGCTGTTGGCTGCTCTAGCACAGTCCAACCACGACGCGACACCCACTGTAAGGGACTCTGGGATCCAAACAATAGATCCAAACATGGATCCCTCTGATCTCAGAGTGGGAGAGATGCCTTCTGAGCCACTGGTCATCAAACGACCCCGCAAGAAGATTAAATGGATCCCAACCTCTAATCCTCTTCCGCAGTCTTTGAAAGTAAGTCGGGAAACGGATGTTGACCATGACCTTGAAAACTTGACAAAAGTTCACCAGTACAGATTCAAATGCAACTTTTAACAAAACAACATCAACACTATTTTCAACAAACTATTGATAATGCCTGTTGTTTTTCTTTTGTGAAGGAACCACTTACTCTGACACGTTTGGAAAATAATGCTAAGCCCGAAAAACCCAAACCTCTCAGACGAAAGACAGTAGCAGACAGTTTCATTGCGCCTCTCCTGGACACCAAGAGCACACAGTACCCTGCAACAAAAGGTATTCGGTTTTGTTCAAACATTTCAATCCATATTTTTACACTGAGCAGTATGGTTCTCCCTATGCTTGTTCAGGCTTTCTCTGGGCATTCCAGCTTCCACCCACATTCCAAACATATGCTATGTTCACTGACGACTCTATGTTGTCCACGGGTGCGTGTGATTGTTTGTCTACATGTGTCTTGTGTTTGACTGACAACTGGCCTATGGTGTACTTCCCTTCTTGCCAAAAGCAACTTGGCTCACCCGTTCACCCTAATGAGGAAAATTGCTATGGATAATGGCGCCATGAATATTTTCATGCAAATTAAAAATCTGAAGTATAGAGTCCTGCAGCAGCTCCGAACCCGATGGTCTGTCTTGGAATTATATTATGTAGTTAGTTACTTTGGGTGAGGGGTTCCTTGAATCCTCCTATGGCAGGGGTGTCAAAGTCATTTTTGCCGTGGGCCACATTGTAGTTATGGTTTCCTCCCGAGGGCCGTTATGAATTTGGGGATGCCATTAGAATGTTTAATCCCCTCCACATGTTACATATCGATCACACAACGAATTAATGAATAACTAGTTTTCAAATCTGAAGTCAAGAATCATCACTGTTATTGTGGTTTACATCCAAAAATATGACATTTTGGTTAGGATTTTAGCAAGCCTTATGGAATTTCACAAGTTTGATTTGCTTTTGCAGGCCGAAAAAAAAAATGATGTGGCGAGCCGGATTTCGCCTTGACTTTGACACCGGTGTCCAATGGGATTGATTTCCGACTTCAAGAGATTAAGAGCGAGAGTCAGTTATCTATAAAACTGAAGGAGAAAGACCATTGAAACGCTGTATCATAGAGTACAAAATTTCTGAGATTTTATCCACGTCCTCGTGTCCTTGTAGATTTAAGTGGACTGGAGAAAAAGCACACTCGCAACTTCTCTCTGGATGTTCACCCATACATGCTGACCATTCGTAAACCAAAGGTGGAGAACACAACCACAGACTCTCTTCCCTCCGAGCACAACATGGATACTGTTTACCTTGAAGGCACACACACTATTGTTCATGTTTCCAGTGCAATTACAGGTAAGGTTCTTCAAGTCCCTTCTTCAGATAAGAATCAAATATAATAGCTCGAACCGCAGAATGTGAAAAGTAAGTCTTAAACCCGTACACTCACCACATGGCTGGAAAATGTTTCTGTGCTATTCCAATTAGAAATCTATGAATCCTTATTTCCATCACCGAGCAATACAATTTGGTTTGGTACTTCGACAGACCTTGAGATGAAAAAATTCAGACTTCTCGTAAAGAGAGAATTGTCCCTTCCGTGTTACACAAACCTGTAGCTTAGCAGTTAGTGCATTTGACTTCAAACAGTTATACAGTGGCGGCAGGTATTCCGCGTCCAGGTGTAGCTAGCTACACAGCACAAAAATTGCTACATATGTGAGTGTGTGTTTGACTCACTTTATTGTACCTGCTAACATGGGATTAATTCCAACTCAGTATCTCATGTACGGATAACAAGTAGCCCATCCATGAAGCCAAGTCAATCTAAGCCTCCCAGAAATATCTATAAAACATGAATTTGATAAACACTACAAATGATTACTTATAGATGTATTATTTTTTACAGAACACAAAGTTTGCTCTCCAGAATCAACCACTACTGCCTTTTCAACGGTGACCCTGCCTACCAGCACATATGTCAATGGTGGCAGCCCCAACCCACAATCAAGGGAGGATCCCCTCAGTCCCAAACCATCTCCCCCTTCAAGGGAGACTGTGACACAGTTGGGGAATCTTGAGTCTCATCCACCAACACTCACTAGAGCCCCGACACACCAGTTGCTGAGTATTCAACATACTCTCTTTGAGGAAGAAGAGGAGGAAGAAAACCGTAGAGACAGGCTTGCAGGGCGACCCGGGGAACTCATTGTTGCAGGAGAATGTTAAAGGAATTATGATGGATTTCCTCTCTGATTCTGTTGTAGACAACACTAGAGTTCTCAGCACACATGAGCACTAAGCCAACCATATCGACTAATCTCACACTCTTCAATGCTGGCTCATTTGAATGAGGTAGAACTGTACCGCCGAATTGAGTTTGAGACAAGTTTGCGTTTGCGGTGATGTTGAGCTAAGATTATTGTCGTAAACGATGTCGCATTCATACATCAGGATAACTGTGTACAATTCATCAACCATTAATGAAACCAGCAGTGATCAAATTCAACAGGGTGCTACAGAGCAGGGAATAACAGCTACGATGATTGAATGAATGACTAGAAAGGATGAGTGGTCTATCTTAAAACATACAACAGCTTCACAGGGGACTGCATTGTCTTTAAAAAAGATGAATTCATGTGTCGCTTTGTCCCTTTATTACAATAGCCAAGTAGAGAGGTAGTTCACGCAATACAGTACAGTCTTTGACCTGCAGAAGTAAATATGCAAAATATCACAATTTTGTGGCAATAATACGCTTACCACATGTCACAGGATGTTATACAGTACACCATACATGCATTGGCACTGTATATGATGTTTGTGTAAAAAAACTGTAAGGTACATCCAAGCTTTGCCATTTATATTGCTTCACATATAAGGATTACGTGTTAGCACTTTATACAGGTATATTTTCACAAGATGAATTATAAATCATGTTACATTGAAGAACAACGGAGGAGCTAAGTGGCCATACATGTCTTCTAAATTTGGTTCCACGCCGCAACCTTTTTCATATGCGAACAATCGTCAGGTCATCACGACAGAAGAGTCAAAAACTAACTTTTTCACTTTGTGCTCGAGCAAAGTACTACCAGTCAGCCTCATTCGCATGTTACACCCGGTCAATGAGGAGGGGACATTTTTATCACAAGAGCCACAAAGCCAGGTATTATTCTACCACACTACGAATCAAAAAGCAATTTAATGATATTTGTTGCACGGATACACCCGACTCAAAAGTCATTGCTTCCATGTGTTAAAATTGAAATTACATTTACTAAATGTAATTTCAATTTGAGTCTAAATGATTTAGACTGTTGTATGGCATAATTTATATGGCAGGTACAAATGCAGCCGGTCATGTGGAGATGTAATTGGTGACTGTGAAATGATAGACAGAAGACGAATTAAAAATGTTGAATTAACGTCAGTTTAGCGGCTTGTCAATGACCACAATACCCATAATGCACCGTACCACTTTAGACCGTCAGGCATTGCTACGGAAGTGGCGACAAATAGCTGTTTTTTTTTTCACTGTAAGTACGCTATTTTTGGCGAATGTTACTTGTAGTAACAACGGCATAGTAATTATATATGTTTCGGATACACGTTAATTCTCTTTGAATTAATTGACAATTTTGGCATGTCGGATGGTGTTAGCATGTTGTACCCAGTCGGCTATCATCGTTCTGCTTTTGAAACCGAAAAAAAAAAACGCTGAGTGTTCAACTGGCTAAGCTTTGTAGTTCCTTTGTCGACCTCTGTTTTGGGCAGATTGTGTCATTGTCGTATTCGCTATTTCAGTAAATCTCCATCCGTTCTCCATTTCGGAACAACACGAAACAAGTTGGAACAGCCCATCGTTGTCTGATAGCTGTGGACACATACGCCAGTCCTGTCGTTCTATCGTAAAGCGAAGTCAGCAGCCGCAGGCTCGATTTGCACTGTCATCTCAACTTTGACAATTTTTTTACTTCAAATTAATTTTGTTCTCTTGTTACGGATAACCCGAAAAGCTTCCAATATGGACCAGGACATCAATTCTGAGGTTTGTGTACACATCTTTACCTTTTCTTTGAAATATAAAGTCTATAAAGGTGTGTATTCTGCCACGCTAACACATATGTATCTTTTAAGTCAGGGGTGTCAAACTCTTTTTGTCACACGCCACTTTGGAGTTATCGTTTCACTTGGTGGACCGGTGCTAACTTTAGTATATTTAGTTAAGTTATTTCTTACTTATGACAATTAGACATTTCGGTACTTAATTCAGAAAGAATCATGACAGTTGGCACATTGGCTTCACTCCTGTGGGCTACATAATATGATGTGGGGTGACTTGACTTTGATACCTGTTCTTTTAAGTGTTTGAAATGGATGCTATGCTGACCACCAATGATTATTTGCTAGAAAAAAAATAACACTTGTAGTCAAACTGGAAATACCTGTGACTTGATTTGAAGATTTCACTTCACAGGTAGAGACTTTGGGACAATTGGAGGATCCTTCAGAAATGGCACCACCTTCTCTTCCTCCAGGAATTTGTAAGATTTGACTTTTTACCTCTCAAAGATTTCATCTGCGTGTTTGCTCGTTTGTAGTTTTTTGTAACAAACTACATCTTGCCATATCTTCCAGAGTATATAATTTTGCGTGCGTGTGTGTGTGTGTGTGTGTGGGTGTGTGTGTGTGTGTGTGTGTGTGTGTGTGTGTGTGTGTGTGTGTGTGTGTATATATATATATGTGTGTGTGTGTATATATATATATATATGTGTGTGTGTATATATATATATATATATATATCGATATAACCGGACTATCGATATATCCGATCCTGCGGGCATGTAATTTTCTCCTTGAGTTCATAGAAATAGTATCGTAATAAGCAGTACTATCAATATAACCGATATCGATATAACGAGACTTTACTGTGTGTGTGTGTGTGTGTGTGTGTGTGTGTGTGTGTGTGTGTGTGTGTGTGTGTGTGTATAAGTATAAAGTCCCGAGAATATCGATATAACGAGACTTTATATATATATATATATATATATATATATATATATATATATATATATATATATATATATATATATATATATATATATATATATATAGATAGATAGATATATCAGATTACCTTTATTCGTCCCACAATGGGGGAAATTTGCAGTCCACAGCAGCAATTGAAAAGGCATGGGGAGATATATATATATATATATACACACCCCCCCAAACTCCACGAGTGGTTGCAACAGGTCCCGGGAAGAACATCGGATATCTCGGTCCAGGCGCAGTGCTGGGAACAGCACGGATACTGCGCAGAACCCTCAAGCTTCCTGGCCTCTGGTAGAGGACCCAAGCTAAAATGGGGGACAGACACCACCCATGGGGGGTGAGACGAGGATTTTTAAAAATTCATATATATTTATATATTTCTTATACAGTAAAGTTTCGTTATATCGATATCGGTTATATTGATAATACTGCTCATTACGATACTATTTTCATTTCCCTGCAAATTTCTAGTCTTTTTATGTCTAATTAGTTCCGTTTAGTACGATTCATGGTTATTACGATAATCCGGTTACGACGGTGCTCCTTTTCATCTCCCGCCGGCCATTTTGCTCTGTTTATATATTTGCTTAGGGGTTTCTATACAGTACCACCATGATCGAAATATGTATCGTCACGTGACTTGGTCACGTCACCAACTCCCGTGTATTTCGCAGTGTAGCAGACGCCATTTTCTACCAGCTTCTGTGTTTTGAACTGTCATACGCGAGCACAATAAAAAAGGCGTAGCACAGCTTATATACCAGGGGTGCTCATTACGTCGATCGCGATCGACTGGTCGATCGCGGAGGTAGTACTGGTCGTGACAGTAAAAAAACATTTGTCAGCCTATCAAACGTCCCGTCACTTGATTGACATACAGGTCAACCATTCAGAACTGAATTTTTACCTTTAGGTCGCCGTCCGTGCATGCGTAAACAACGGCGCTAAACGCAGCAAAATTTACAAGCTAATCAGCGAATTACTTCAGATTTTAAGCCTTTGCTAAAACATATGGTGATCAAAATGAGTGAGAAGCGGGACCAAGTAAGGCGGCAAAACATATTACTTTCATACGGAATGGGAAAATGTGGAGCGGCATTTTCGGACTGTTCATGGAAAATACGACATTGACTTCCCGCCGAAAAGCCAGCTGAGAAAGAGAACGGTGGACGAACTAAAATCCCAGTTGTCCGGACAGCAGTCATTTTTCACTCAACATACTTCAAAAGCGAAAGCCGCCACTGAAGCATCGTTCCGGGTGAGTCACGCCATCGTTAAAAACAATAAGTCCTTCCAAGACGGAGAGATGTCACAAGAAGCATTCGTTGAAGCAGCTGACTCAAAACAAAAAAAACAAAAGTGTGAGAATAGTGAGAAAATTGATAGAAAACAGTTAAAATATCCCATCAATCAGGCTCCACAAATAACCCGCACAAGTCATCCTTACACTTGATGCAAAAAGCTATCAACCCAGCTAAACAGATCACAATAAATGAAGAACTAGATACAATTATCACAGAGAAAGCACCGACAAGGGATCATTCCTCAAGATTGTGAAAGAAGCCTATGTACCTCATCAAGTGTTTAATGCTGAGGTAACCGGACACTCCATTCCATCAAGCCATTAACGACCATCACAAAGGTAAATAAAATGACTTTATTGTGCAGTACTGTTTATTTCTTCAATCATAATACTATAGCACATTTATTATACATAAAATAAGGTATATTTTGTGTAGTTTTAAGGCTTAGAAAATTAGACAATTATGCTTTATGGGGACCTGGGAACGGATTATTCTCATTTTAATGGTTTCCTATGGGAAATTAATTTTTGGGATACACCCTTTTTGCCTCACACTCTGCCTGGGAACCAATTAAGTTCGTAAGCCAAGGTCCCACTGTATTTATTTTTCCTTGTTTGTTTTCCAACATATGCAGGTTCTGTTCTGGAATCTACTTACCGTATGTGGCATGTATGGGAGAGTCTAAGTCTAAGGTCTTCTTGGGGGTTCAAGGCGGATAGTAATTACAATTAAAATATGAGATATTCAAGCAAATAATTGTGATGTCATCACTTTCCAGCGGATAGTGAAGCAATGGAACTGCTTTGGAAATATCGAGCCCAGCGTCGCCAATCATCACCTGAATTACCAGAGACAGTGACCCGTCTTATTTCTCCTGATGGAAGTCTTTTGTACTTAGTGGGCACTGCCCACTTCAGTGATAGCAGCAAAAGGGATGTGGCTTTGGTGAGCCCTTTTTTACTTTGAGACTTTGCAAGCCATCATTTTTTTCTGTCCTATATTTATCTTATCTGTCAATAAACATTTCTCTTCTTTCCTCTCGGTCTGTCTATCCAGTATTGCTTCTTACTCGATTTCTTCTCTGATTCAGACGATCCGTGCTGTCCAACCAGACGTGGTTGTTGTGGAGTTATGCCAGTACAGAGTGTCAATGTTGAAGCTGGATGAGAACACGTTGCTGAGGGAAGCCAAAGAGATAAACCTTGATAAAGTCCAGCAGGCTATCAAACAGGTGAAACTTTCATAGAGAAAAGAACAATCCATACAGTTTATTGGGCATTTTCCCAGTTGTCTCTTTTTTTCAGACACAAAGCAATTTTCCAAATACAAAAAAAAAAAAACCATTTTCTCCTCTTCACTGAAAAAGAACGTAACTCAAAATGCATTCCTTGTTATCAGTTTTCTTCAATTCTGAGTTCTTGGGCAATTAAGGGCGTCATATTCATAGGATAGTTTTGTTCATTCCGTCGTGATGACCATCGTCACAGCTACCATATGCATTAACTTTTACAAATATAAATAATATTAATTGTGTTTACTGCATACGGTAATTAAGATAGTAGTGCAGATGCAGTTTTCACTTGATGTCGTTTTGTAAAATCTGCTGTCAACAGGAGTATCTCAATTACATTTGCTTTCTTTGTGTCTGTCAGAATGGCGTGATGTCTGGCCTGATGCAAATTCTCCTGCTCAAGGTTTCCGCTCACATCACTGAGCAGCTTGGCATGGCTCCTGGCGGGGAGTTCAGGGAAGCCTTCAAAGAGGTGAAACCATTGTCACTCCTTAACCCACATGAAACCTTGATCTTGACCTCCTGAATTTTTTTAACAGGCTGGAAATGTGCCATTCTGTAAATTTCATCTTGGAGACAGGCCCATCCCTGTGACGTTGAAGAGGGCCATTGCTGCGCTCAGCCTGTGGCAAAAGGCCCGTCTTGCTTGGGGTCTTTGCTTCCTTTCAGACCCAATCAGGTGCCGTAATATTTACATTATTTGTTCTTTTCTTGGTTGCTTTATGATTACATTTTTTCAATTTAAACATTCATACGTCTTAATGCAGTGGTGTCAAACTCATTTATGTCAAGGCCACATTTTAGTTAGTTTTTCTCGGCTGTGATGACTAACCATATTCAGATGTACAGAAACAATGTTGACTCATCTATTTTTTAAGTTACTATTACAAAGGGTTTGGTAACAAGAAGGGGCTTAGAATACATTGTTTATTTATTGCTTATGAGAATTCAAAATGTTGGTCGATATTTTAGGAAGGATCATGAAAGTTTATATCTTTGACTTGCTTTACAGGCCACATAAAATGATGTGGTGGATAGATCTCGCCCCCTGGCCTTGAGTTTGAGACACATGTCTTAATGTATTTCATCCTTTTCTCTTAAAGTGCTGTGAAAAAAAACTGTATATCCATTGCAACAAGTGAAGTGCACCTTTATTGTCAACGATTCTAGTAGAAGTTGGTAGATACTTTAAATGTGTGTATAAACTAAACACGTTTTGAATGCTTGTTGAGATTATATCAAGTCTAGTGATCTTCGTCAAGATCTCTTTTTCTTTTTGTCTGTGAACCACAGATGGATATGATCAAGTAAACTATCATTGAGTTCCGTACGTAACACTGACTTTGTTATGCTGCACCTTTTGCCCAATTTCAGCAAGGAGGATGTAGAAAAATGTAAACAGAAGGACCTGCTGGAACAGACCATGTCTGAAATGATAGGAGAGTTTCCCGCTCTTCACCAAACCATTGTGGCTGAGAGAGACATCTACCTCACGCACACACTACGCCAGGCTACACGCTGTGTGGAGGCTCCCCCTAATGCCCAGAGTAGGTGTTACACTGTGTCATGAGCATGAATTTTCGCTTTCAGTTTCTCCTGACCACGGTCGTGACACAGAGCCATGCTAAGACTTTTGGATTGGACGGGGTTAAGTTAAATGCGTTTGCAAGCTCTGCAAGACAATTGAACATGTTCCGAGGGCTTATGGATCGTTTAGAAAAGGAAACAAGAAATGTTCAACCATAAACCACTCGGCGAGATGAAAGCCGTTCGAAGGAATGGCTCATTGCAAATTATGGTGCCTGATAGAAAGTCACTCTCACTTTTTTTTGCCATGAGAGCCCTCAAGAATAAAGTGGATGACATTGTGCCAAATGTTTCATATTTGCTTAAGTGCAATTTCACTGAACAGAACTTGTTTTATTTGTGTCTTTTATTAACGCAAAATCTTGTCATTATTTCAGAATCAGAATCAGAATCAGAATCAGAATACCTTTATTCGTCCCGCAATGCACAATTCGCAATTTCACAATTCAATGATAATATTCTGGTGCATAAAGAGTTAATTTCTTTAAGAAATAAGATATACTTAATTTAATTAAGATGCTCTATTATAATGCTGGTATGGTTGACACTTCTCGAATGAAAATTGAAAGTTATCAAATTGACATCTCTTTGATTGGACTAACAATGTCTTCATCATCTCATTGAGGAGATGAAAATAAATAAAAACCATATATTTCTAATTTCATTCTTCATTTGTGAATTATTTTTGTCCAATCATGTGTTTTGTTGTACATTCTTGTAGATGTGCCTGCTGTTGTGGTGGGAGTTGTCGGAATGGGTCATGTGCCTGGGATTGAAAGAAACTGGGATAAGCAGCTCAACATCAGTGAAATTATGAGGTACGTCTGTCTTTTCATTCAGTAATAACAGAGGAGGATAGTAATCGCCATTATGATCCACCTCTGTTATATTGACTTAATTAACTTTTGGGATAAATTGGATTTGTCAGAGTATTTTGTGTTGAGTGTTTTCCATAAAAAATAAATGATGCATATACTATATGCCATTAACCGCTAAAACGATTTTCAAATGAACAGTGAACAAAAAAAAAAGACTGTAGAAACCTTCACAAGCCTTTGTTGCTTGGTGCAATGCCACATTGATTTGCATCAATTTATTATTGCTTGCAAAATGTATTTGTTTTAGTTTGTGAGAAAGGCCAACGTTTTTGGAAATATCACATGACTGTTTCAGCACTCAAATGTAACCACTGGCAACTTTGATTCCTTTTTTATAACTGCACTGCCAACAAAGTTTCGGGAATTAACAGTGTATTATATGTGAAGCAGTCAGATGAGGCAGAACACCCTTGGCCTCACATTCATTTCACTTTCAGATCCGCTTCATCTGTACTGCAGCATACACAACGCAAACACTTATACAAGAAACAAAGTGAGAAAAAGGAAAACCTAACAGCCGATACCTCCATACCCACCGAATAATCGATGTTAGAAAATGCATGTTTACCTTTTAGAATATGAAAAAGAAAATCACTTGTCTGTCTCTTTCTTTTTCAGTGTTGCGCCCCCATCTCAGTTTCGTTTGGTTTTTCACACTGTAGTGAAAGGTGTCATGATCGGGATGTTGGGGTATGTCTGCTACCGTGCTGGAGGGAGTTTAGTTCAAGGCCTTTTGTCTTCATCTGCTATCCGATCAGTTGTAGACAATCTACGGCCATCTCCTGCTTGACCTCACGGGTCAGCTGAAATCCATCACGGACTGACACAGCAGTTGCTTCATGAAAAACAGTGCATCTTTATCAGTGGCCTTAAGTGGATGTGTGGCTGAAAGGCAAGGTTTCTTTGCCAACAAAGACCTCAATGGGGCACAACATCTCACTGTCGTGCCCCAAAGGACATTGTACAGCCTGACTGCCAAAGAAACCAATGGACGCACACACACACACACACACACACACACACACACACACACACACACACACACACACACACACACACACACACACACACACACACACACACACACACACACACACACACACACACACACACACACACACAATTGATCTGGTATTTGTGGAAAGGCTTTGTCACATAAGGTTAAAAAAAATACAATTTGCGATGCTTCAAGGTTTATTCATTTCTAAAACTTAAAATTGGGAAGAAAATAAGTTGTTGCTTCGTCAAATCCAGAAGAAATCACCTTCAGCCAAATCCCCCTGGAATATGTTCTCCTCTTTCGGCTCTCCATTCAGGTGCAATAAATTGGAAAGGAAAAAAGGTGAATACCAAATGGCAAAATGAAAATGACCATGTTTTTTTCTCAATTTTGTTTTTACATTATTGGTACATTGAGTTGTAATTACATCTTTATCAACGTTATTATTTTCTTGGTATGTATTTTTAGACATAAGTTGGTGAGGAAAAAAAGGTTTTCCGTATTCACAGACATGCCTATGCTAAACAAGTGCCTCTCAATGCATCAGCAAGTTTAAATGTATTTTTGGCATACTGTATGACTGTATGTATGTCAGTACAAATTTAGAAAATTCTCTAGGGATATTTTATAGTTATTTTAAATGTTGAAACGTGTGATACATTGATTTGAATAGAATCAGTACCATGGCACCTAGATTAATGTGACACTGATTGCGGGTAAGTCTTATGTTTCTCAGGAGATGATTAGCCTTCGTCTCTGGACGAATTAACATTTCACAGCAGAAAAAAGAAAATACAGGAGCTGCTGTAAAGGCGACCACTCTCACAGCGCCATCTTCAAGTCAAAAACAAACACACACAAAAAAATTAAATAAGTAATAATATGACACAACACAAAAGACAGTCTTCAATCTTAAGTATGATCATTGACAGATCTGCCCCATGACTACAACTTGTCCAGAATTTGGCATGAATCAGTTGGCCTCAATCCCTCCTTTATGTGTGCAGGAAATTGCCCATAAAGCCTGCACAAGACAGAATCAAACATGCAGTTCACCAGTTCTTTGTACTGCAGTACCGCATACCAGCTGTAAAAATTGTCTTTAAATGTGTGAAATTGTCAGTGCTTTGGTATAGCTCAGTAGACTGCAAACTTCGATACTCTGGCCGCCATACTTGTTCTGCTTTTGAGAATTGAATTTCTACGTATCATGATATTGATTCTGTTCGAATGTGGTTAATGCCACATTGAAATAGAAGTCTAGATAATTTCATGGTCTCACAGCTGTAAACCTGCATTGACATACAAAATGTGCCCCACTTGTTAATTTGCAAAATTATCCTTTGTGGATGAAGCGATAACAATTCCCCTGTGTCTAATGCCATTGGACCTTGAAATGGTATCACTATACGTGTCATAATTGTTTTTCAATTATTTACATAAAGCCCCCTTCTCTAAAAGCTATACTGTACTGCCATTCTGTTATTTTACTGAGAAAATGTCTGTTTTTATTCCACAGTGTGCCCTCACTGAAAACCAAATGTTAAGTCTAAATCAGTTTCCAAATAAAAAAGTAACAACAGCAATATTTGCTTTATGTAACAAATGAAAGTAACGTGAAGCAGTGTTTCCCAACATTTATTGAGCCCAGGCACCAATTATACATTTAAAATCTTATGGCACAACACAGAAAAAACGTCAGAATATATGAATTCTGAATTAGTAAAACTTGTGTGATTTGCCGGTACTTACTCAGTGTGAAACCTCGCCCAGTTTAGTTGAACAAAACATGCACTCGCCGACTACTTGTTAAATTTTAACAAGTTTATGTACAGGTTTGTTACCTGTCAATATTTGAGATACGAAGGTACATACATGGCTTGCAGGATTGTTTTTGCTCTCTCAACCACTGTAATTTGTATGAAATGTCATTTGAAAATCAAATGTTAGGTCTGAAGGGAATCTTTTCCTTTCGGCTTTTCCCCTCAGGGGTCGCCACAGCGAATCAATGTCCTCCATCTATCCCGGTTTTGTGCATCCTCTTCTCTCACACCAGCTACCTTCATGTCCTCTTTGACCACATCCATAAACCTCCTCTTCGGTCTTCCTCTCTGTCTCCTGCCTGGCAGTTCAAGGCTCAGCATCCTTCTCCCGATATAGTCACTCTCTCCTCTGGACATGTCCAAACCTGGCCTCACTGACTTTCTCTCCAAAGCCTCTAATATGAGTTGTCCCTCTAATGTACTCAATCCTGATCCTATCCAACCTGGTCACTCCCAAAGAAAACCTCAACATCTTCAGCTCTGCTACCTCCAGCTCTGCTTCCTGTCTTTTCTTCAGTGGCACTGTCTCCAGTCCAAATATCATGGCTGGTCTCACCACTGTTTTATACACTTTTCCTTTCATCCTAGCTGAAACCCTTCTATCACAACCGACATTTTGCTCCAGCCGCTCCAGCCTGCCTGGACACGCTTCTTCACCTCTTTTCCACACTCTCAATTGCTCTGGACAGTTGACCCCAAGTACTTAAAATCCTCCACCTTCTTTCTCTCTTCTCCCTGTAGCATCACTCTTTCACTTGGATCCCTCTCATTCACACACACATATATTCCGTCTTGCTGCGACTCATCTTCATTCCTCTCCTTTCCAGAACATCTGCAATACCGTAGTTAATCATTAAAAGTATAAATTACCTAGGGCGTAACAATTGCTGTCCCTTAACCCGTGCTTTATTGCTCGTTACAAGCATAAATTTGATTGATAGAGAAAGATGTCATGAATGTTTGTTTTGTCGTCGTACTTTACTGGTCTTTGAAACGGTTCGAAATTTCCTCTACTCATCACTTCAATACGTTGATGTTGATTTTGCAAGAAATGTCAGCTAACGTAATTAGACTTTGAAATCGGAACACACACGAGAGACGTCACCTTGCCTTTCAACTTATGTCATTCCCGAAACAAAACTGCGTATCTCACTTGCGTAAGATTATCATAAACGCCTATGCACGACCGCGATTGCTTCAAATTTGGAAGAAAAGTACAGGACTGTACCAAAATGATTTTTTTCCTTTCTTTTTTTCCGGTGGGATGAATAATAATGTAACACCACCTGAATGCAAACATCCGCTCGTACTTCCGGGTTATGAAAACATGACGACGAAACTTTTCTAACTGCGCAAGCCAAAAGGCAGGCGGATGGGCGTGATCTTAGTTTGATGGCTCTTGTACATCGACTGAGATCAGGTACGTCCCGTCTTTTTTGCCCGGGCGTGTCCTTGTATCGATTCCTAAACTCGGTCGGGATGGACAAAATGCGTCTGGCCATGGCGCGCTCACCGCTGGAGAGACTACACTTTGAAAACATCGCCCTGAAGAAACTTCCTCTGGACCCCTCCGAGGAGCCCGGGGTGCGACAGGTGAAAGGAGCGTGTTTCTCCAGAGTCCAGCCGCAACCACTGACAAATCCTCGGTTGGTGGCGGTATCCCACGAAGCTTTGGCCCTGATCGGGCTCAACGGGGATGATGTCACGGAGGACCCACTTGCGTCTGACTATCTGAGTGGCTCCAAAGTAATGCCTGGATCTGAGCCCGCTGCTCATTGTTACTGCGGCCACCAATTCGGCCATTTCGCTGGTCAGCTGGGTGATGGGGCGGCCTGTTACCTCGGGGAGGTCAGAGTGCCACCTAATCAGGACCCCAACCTATTGCACGAAAACCCAAGTGGCCGATGGGAGATTCAGGTGAAAGGAGCCGGACTTACCCCCTATTCAAGGTACTAGCGTGTTGTGATGGTGTTGGTGTTGTTGTTTTTTTAAACATCTGTACCATCAAACAGAATCGCTAATATTTCACAAACATGCAACCGATATAAAGTATTATGCATTCACAATGCTAAGAATGATACATTTTGATTGCGACTGCTCCCAAAATTTTAATTTGATATTTAAACCTGCAAACATCAGGTATGTTTGGGTGAATCCAGAAAGGGAGTACAGTTTCCGCCCGTTATGAAGTTGAATGAGGAAACATAATTGTCCAGAGTGAGTCAAATTCTAACCGCATCTGCCATAAAAACGATTCCTAAATACGGTTAAAAATAATACAGCCCCTGAGTAGTGGATTGCCGAACTATTAGACAAGACACGTTTTAAGTCATTGTACCTAAATTCTAATGTTGTCTCTTAACATCCGTCCATTGTCTGAACCATTTATCATGCAATTGTTACGAAAAACTCATGCACCTAGACTTAAGAAAGGGAGATAAACTTGAGCTACATGACTCAACAGAAATGGTATCAAGCTAATTTTGAGTCCCAATCGGAACCATTTTTTCCCAATGTTTTCAGCCACCACTGAGTGTCACTCAAAGTAGCCCTGCTGAATCATATTAGAACACACACTCATTTATACAAATGCCTACAAGTACCTGAGGTACTGTGGCTCTTTTTCAATAGACAAGCCGATGGCCGTAAGGTGCTGCGCTCTAGCATAAGGGAGTTCCTCTGCAGTGAGGCCATGTACTTTCTGCACGTGCCCACTACAAGAGCAGGCTCTGTTGTAACATCAGACAGCAGAGTTGTGAGGGATATCTACTACAGCGGACACCCTCAACATGAGAGATGCTCGGTTGTCCTGAGAATCGCACCAACCTTTTTAAGGTGAGTAGTGTATGCCGTTCAACATATAACATGTTCTTGTGATTCCTATACTGTCTTTGATAATTGCTGTTGTCTGCTTTCTGAACAGGTTTGGTTCTTTTGAGATATTTAAGCAGGCAGATGAGTTCTCAGGTCGTCAGGGTCCTAGCTATGGATATGATGAGCTCCGAGGACAGATGCTGGACTATGTCATTGAAACGTTTTACCCAGAGATCCAGCAGCAATACCCAGATCGTGTGGAGAGGAATGTGTCTTTCTTCAGAGAGGTTGGATCACTTTCTTACACGCGTATCTCCCGAGTGACTTTTACAAGATGTCTGTGCAACCTTAGCAGAGTTGTGACATGGTTATTTTAAGACTTGACGTCACAGACTGAAGCCAAGACCATTTTGATCCTCTTATTGTGTTAAGCTGGGAGAAACCACCTGGGGACTGTCAGAGATATGACAGTCAGACACCGTGGACAGAGACTCAGAACCAGAAAGATTGTCCCCACTGCCGGCAGGAGAAGCAGTCATCAGATGACATACGTCTGAATTCTGCGCCCCTCTGCCAAGCTATTTATTGAGAGTATATGTAAATTAAAGTGATATATTAGTAAAACACAGTTTTCTTGATTATAATGCCACGCCTCTGGGCGTTCTGAGCACCAACAGCTGCAAGCAGTAAAACATAAGACATTTTAATTGGTTGTCTTTTCCAAGAACTGATAAGTTTGTAATCTGGCGCTTGTGCAGGATGTTCAAGCCGTAAATAACTTTGGTGAAAAAGGAGTATCTCAAGCCCTAAATTCTCTGCAAGGCCGGACCTTCTAGAATCTAGATTGAGACGACAGTTCACCTTGCCATGTCTGTTTCACTCAGATTTACTGTGGCTATCTGCGCTTTGACTGTAGGCCCATTGTTTAGTTGGTCAGCAAAGCATGGCACTTTTAAACATGATAAATTATTATTCTACATCAGGGACCAAATGAGCTGAGTCACTGTGTCCTTCCTCTCTTCACTTTAGATCAGGAATCTTGAAAATATTCAAAGTGACGTTGTTTCTTGTAAATATAATATCTATACATTATTATATAATAGTCGTTTTTCAAAACTCAATTCAAATTATCTCATCTCATCTCATTTTCCGTACTGCTTATTCCTCATTAGGGTCGCGGGGGTTGCTGGAGCCTATCTCAGCTGTCTTCGGGCACGAGGCGGGGGGACACCCTGAATTGGCTGCCAGCCAATCGCAGGGCACACAAAGACGTACAACAGTCACTCTCATACTCACACCTAGGGACAATTTGGAGTGGTCAATCTGCCTGCCATGCATGTTTTTGGAGTGTGGGAGGAAACCGGAGGACCCGGAGAAAACCCACGCGGGTCCGGGGAGAACATGCAAACTCCACACAGGGAGGCCGGACCGGGACGCGAACCGGCGACCTCTGCACTGTGAAGCCGGTGTGCTAACCACTCGACTACCGGGCCGCCCCAATTCAAATTAATCTTATTTAAATGTGTTCCCTTGTTCAAGTTAGACTTAACAATATTGTTATATTCTGTCATGGCCTTGACATCGTATTTATGTCGCTGCAAAGTCTGCTAAAGTTATTTATAACATTTTAAATTAGAATAATAATTAACCTTGCATTGGTATCAGAAAGTATTCTGACATTCTAGCTTCAAAGGTTTGAATACAATGAAAATACGCTGACATTGAAATCAATTTAAAACTGTTTCCTTCTCTTACAAGGGATAGGGACTGAACCCCATCTCAGTTCGTGAATATCTGTGAATAATTAACATTGCTCAACATCAGATGTTCAACTATTTGTAGATGTCATATCATGCTGATGCAGCACATAAAACAAATAGGCTCATAAAGCATCAGTACCATGCTTCAAGAATGCACACAATCCTGAACCTATGTTACTGTATTTTCCGTACTATAAGGTGCACTGGATTTTAAGGTGCACCTTCAATGAATGACATATTTTCTAACTTTTTCCATGTAATAAGACTCACTGGATTATACGGCGCATGGTCAGCTTTTGAAAAAAAAATGACTTTTAGGTGGGCGTTATAATGTGAGAAATACAGTACTTAAATGTCTATATTCACCAGCTAAATTAGTCAACACAAACAAACCACCAACATTATGAGCCTAAATAAGACTAAAAATACAATTTATTATTATTATTATTCCAACAAATTGCTGTGTCATCACACATAGACAAACTAATATGACCACTCTTACTTTACGCAAACGGTAGTAAGTCACCATTTGGCAACGCGTGTGTGGGAATACAAGCAAATTGGACCACCAAGTTAGACTACTGCATTTGAAGAGAAGTTGAAACCCTTATGCATACAATGCCGACAATCAAAGATTTCCCAAAAATGTGGCTTGTGACTGAATAAAATACTAAAAATGTTTATATTATACATTTTTGAATGTTTTTTTTAATTTTTATTTTTGTTCATGTCAGAAAGAGAACATTTCTTCCCAGTTTCACTTTTCACACTTCTTGCTTGAAGGTGATGTGCCGGACAGCTCGACTAGTAGCTCTCTGGCAATGTGTTGGATTTTGTCATGGAGTACTGAACACAGACAACATGAGTATACTGGGACTCACACTGGACTACGGTCCCTATGGCTTCATGGATAGGTGAGATTGTTATGAAATAGCTGTTGTTTCAAAGCTTTGTTGGTCTTGCATGGTGGTGAAAGATTCAATTCCTTTGTAACTTGTTCATCCATCCATCACACTGGTATATACCGTGCACATGGTCTGCATTTTCTCCTTCTTCATTCGTGTTTAATTCCATTCAGGTTTGATCCAGACTTCATTTGCAACGCTTCAGACAATTCTGGACGTTACTCATATCAGGCTCAGCCCGCTATTTGCCGATGGAATCTTGTCAAGTTAGGAGAGGCCCTGGATCCAGAGCTTCCCCCTGATCGGGCAAAGGCTGTTATGGAGGAATATTTGGATTTGTATAACAGCTGTTACCTTGACAATATGAGGAAGAAGCTGGGTTTGTTGAAAAAACAGGAACCGGAAGACGAGATCCTCATCACAGAGCTTCTACAAACCATGCACAATACAGGTGAGATTGGAGTGTTTGTTTGCTTTCCCTTTTCCATAACTAGAAAAAAAAATCTGCTGTTGCACCATGATTAAGAATCAGCTGAAAGAACGATATTCAAGAAGGGTGAGCACCTTTGTCTTTTAAATATATCGTCTACTTTCGTCTGTTTTCATTTTGGTGATATATATGTGGTAACTGAAAAAAAAAGGTCTCATACTGCTATCGAGTGACTCATCACCATTTCATAGAACTATTTCATTTTTACTTGTGGTTTGTTACTGTGCAGGGTCTGACTTCACCAATACGTTCCGCAGTCTAAGTCGCATCTCCTGTCCCTCGGAAGGAGAAAGTGACACGGAAGAGGAGGTTGTCAGAGAAGCTGCAAACCTCATGTTGGAGCAGTGTGCCTCTTTAGAGGAACTCAAAGCTGCCAATAAGCCCACCATGGACCCACGGTGGGCTCCTTAGGCCACTGCAATTTTAACATTGAACAAAAGCATTTGCAGTTTAAATTTGGTTTTTGATTCTTTGTTTTAAGGAATTAGAATGTGAATATGTACTGCTCATCGCCGATTACGAGGGAAGTTACATTACTAGTGAGGTTTTGCAAGAAACAAACACTATTTTCTGATCAATTACTGATTCTGAAGCTTTAAAAAAATCATTTAGCCCTATCTAATCTACTGGATCAAAATCGGGCAATAATTTACATTTTCTGCATAATTTTCAATCTTCTGTAATGTCCATGATTTGTCATAATTTGCACAATCAATCAATGACACCACTGATGGGAGCTGCAAAATAAGACATAGCAGCGAACAAAGCACCAAAAAGCTCATCTTGTCACATGTCATACGAGCGGAAAGCCAATATGCCCTCGAACTTGCTACAGTGTGACCATCGTTTAATTTTAACATCTCTTTAATTCAAAATTGTTTTCATCATTCAGTGCAAGTTACATTAACTTCTGACCACATATTCACCCAGTTACATGGGCAGCCAGCAGACATGCATGTTGTTTGAATAAATACGGGAGTAACTCCGTTGGGACTTTTGCTAAACGTAGATATCAGGTATGCCGTACTTTCCGGTGTATAAGGCGCACCCAAAAGCCTTGATTTTCTTCAAATGATGACCTTGCGCCTCATACGCAGGTGTGCCTTATATGTGAAGTAATGTTGAGCCACAACAGGTCTTGCTACTACTTAGAGCAGTCACCAACTCAATTTCCCCCTGTAGAAGAAGTAGTACGTAACCCCAGGCTCTAATGTAGTGCCATATAATGTGGTATGCCTTATATTTGGAAAACTTTTGTATATTTACATATTATATTTGGTAAGCATTTTTTTAAATCATTGAAGGAGCGCATTATAGTCTCTATCTCTCTCTCTATCTCTATTTATCTCTATCTCTCTCTATCTCTATCTCTCTCTCTTTATCTCTATCTCTAAATCTATCTCCCTATCTCTCTCTACCTCTACCCTCTCTACCTCTCTACCTCTCTAAATCTCTCTCTATCTCTATCTCTATCTCTCTCTATCTCTACCTACCTCTCTACCTACCTCTCGATCTCTATCTCTCTACCTCTATCTCTACCTCTATCCTCTCTCTCTCTACCTCTCTAGATCTCTATCCCTAGATCTCTATCTCTAGATCTCTCTCTCTCTCTCTCTGTCTTTTTCTCTCTATCTATCTTTACATCTCTCTCTATAGCTCTCTCACTACTGACGATGGCACACTACAGACGATGTGTGTCATCTACGATGTCCCAAATTCACAACCTCCCATCCCTGAGGCACAGCTCCCACACCACTCTCAACATCAAGGCTAATCTCATGTGAGGACCATCCATTGGCACAAATGGACAGAATAACATCACGTCCAGTGTTTCATGATTCTTAGTACCTGGATGCTATCCAGTGACTGCTGTGAAAGGACAGCTGACAACATAGGAAAGTCTGTGTGACAGCTTGGAGAGACAGCTGACGGGAGGGAATAGACCCCACTGGGGCTGTCATGGGCTAGCTACCCATGGTGGCAGTCACCAACGCTGGTTCAGTTTGTTGGAGGCACCCGCTAAATGCTACAGAAAGAATACAAAGAAAGATACCCCTAGAGCCTGCGAGAGCGGGGGCGCAAGATGGCTCAATGACTGACAACACGATTACCGACCCAGGAACGAACCTGACTACGAGCAAGAACATGGCACATGAGACAACGGCAGCAGGATACTCACTCAAGGTGTGTGTCTGTGGCTGGGCAAAAGTAACATCAGCTATCGGGTTAAAGATCCACCAAGGGAAGAGACAGTGCTTGGGAAAGCAGAGATTTATCCAGCAGACATTTAAACAGCTTCTTCCCCCAAGCCATTAACTCTTTGAACTCTTCAACAGTAGCCAAAATGGAACTGTATAGTGCCACTTAGTTTTTTTGACGACGATACGAGTGCAGCGTGTTCTACCGGAAACAAATTCCTTGTATGTTCTACATACTTGGCAATAAAGATGATTCTGATTCTGATTCTGACAAGGGCCTCGCATTGACCAATATTTCTTACGAAGTCAGACGTCAAATAAGTCGAGTGAAGCACAGCGACGGGACGACAACCAAAGTTCGCAGAGCGTCTACATCCCTGTCAGGGACGATGGTAATGCACTCACAGAACGAAAGGTGGAAGAGCCCACGCAACCACAGAGACCTCCCAAGGAGGACAAGATCAAAGGGCACAGACCAAGTGTGAAGTGGCCAAAAGCTATCGAGAAAAGAGAGTGGGAAACCGTCAACAACGATCTGACCAATATCTTGGAGCAACAAGTGGGCACAGCAGAGAAAAAGCTGGAAAATATTGGTGACATCATCTATCACTACGGGGAGGAGCGCTTTGGAGTGTACATCCGGAAAACCGCCAATGCAAGACCACCACCAACCAAATCCAGGAGGCAGCAAGAGATAGACGGACTGGTCAGAGAAAGAAGGGACCTGCGAAAACAGTGGAAGAAGGCCTCTGATGCAGAGAAAGAAGGTCTCATGCTGCTCCAAGGGGACATCAAATGCCGGTTGGCAACCTTACGAAGGGCAGAAAACTTGAGAAAACATCGCAAGAACAAGGAACACACAAGAACACGGTTCTATAAAAACCCCTTCAAGTTTGTCAAAGACCTCTTCGCGAAGGACAAAAGCGGAATCCTTAAAACCTCCAAGCAGGAACTTGAAAAGCATCTGGAAAAGGTCCACCAGGACACAAAAAGGCAGGAAAAACTAGTTATCCCACATGACATCCCCCCTATTGAACCACCAGAATTCAACCTCGAGACTGGCCCTCCAAAATGGAAGGAAGTGGACAATACAATACGGCGTGCAAGATCAGCATCAGCCCCGGGGCCAAATGGAGTTCCATATAAGCTCTACAAGAACGCACCAGATGTTCTGTGTTATCTTTGGAGACTCATGAGGATTGTGTGGCAGAAAGGGATAATACCAAAGGCATGGCGGAGAGCCGGAGGCGTACTAATTCCCAAGGAGAAGGATGCGGCAGACATCAGTCAATTCCGTCCAATTAGCCTTCTCAACGTTGAGGGGAAAATCTTCTTTAATGTTTTAGCACAGAGACTTTCCACCTACCTGGAGAAGAACAAGTACGTGGATACATCTGTACAGAAGGCTGGCATCCCTGGGTTTTCTGGTTGCTTGGAGCACACGAGTATGATCTGGCACCAAATCCAAGCGGCAAAGAAAGACAAGAGAGATCTTCATGTCATCTTCCTTGACCTGGCCAATGCCTTTGGCTCAGTTCCCCATAACCTTCTCTGGGAATCCTTCAACTTCTTCCATGTTCCACTACCCATTACTGCCTTGGTAAAAGCCTACTTCGAAGACCTGCAACTCTGCTTCACAACACCTGACTTCACAACATCATGGCAGCGTGTAGAAGTCGGCATCATGGCAGGTGGTACGATTTCACCCCTGGCCTTCACAATGGCCATGGAGGTCATCATCAGGGCCTCAAGGTGGGTGGTGGGAGGTGAGCGAACAAGGAATGGGATCCACCTCCCACCTATCCGGGCATACATGGATGACATGACCACCTTGACCACTACCGCAGCTTGCACCAGGCGGCTACTTGGAAAACTGCAGGAAAACATTCAATGGGCCCGGATGAAAATCAAGCCGAGCAAGTCACGCAGCATCTCAATCGTCAAGGGACAGCTAAAAAATGTTAAGTTCTGCATTGGTGATGACCCAATACCAACGGTGTCTGAGGAACCGGTCAAAAGCCTGGGCAGGTGGTACAATGCAAGCCTCAGAGACAAAGATCAAGTGCAGCAGCTCAAGCAGGACATCACCAATAGTCTGGAAAACATCAACAAGACTGAGCTGCCAGGAAAGCTCAAGCTCTGGTGTCTGCAGTTTGGACTTCTCCCTCGGGTAATGTGGCCACTCACAGTCTATGAGGCCCCACTCTCAACTGTGGAGAAGATGGAGCGAACCATCACTAGATATGTGAAACGCTGGCTTGGTGTTCCACGCTGTCTGTCTAACATCGGCCTTTATGGCAAAGGGGTCCTTGAGCTTCCAATCACAAGCCTCACCGAAGAGTACAAGTGTCACGTTTCGCGAGGTGGTGATGGCGGGTTCGGATCCCAAAAAGCAGGCAGGAGGGAGCAGGAGGTTGTTTGACTAATTGTATTAAAATAAAGGTCAGCAGTAACAAAATGTAAAACATCAAAATGATCTGAATGGAAAAAATACAAAGTAGCAAAAGAAAACCAAGTGTAAAAGTCCGCCAAGGTTAAACAAACACGTACACAATGCATGCAGCAAACAAGCAGCAAACAAACAATGAATCGGCACCGGATGATCGTGCCAGGTGTCCTTTTAAGTGTCATTGATTATAACGACCAGCACCTGCGAGGCTGCCGGCAGGGCTGACGTCGCTACCCGCTGGTCGCCAATCTGATCGGGACGACCAGCACCTGTGCAGGTGCAGGCGGGGCCGACAGCGCCCCCCGTTGGTCGCCAACCAGATCATGACAACAAGTGCGCTAAAGTGAGACTTCAGATGACCTTCACAGACTCCAGAGACCGGAAGATCAGTCAAGCTGCACCCCCCCTATCAACGGGACGCAAATGGACGCCATCCATTGCAGTGCAGCAGCTCTAAGGCACAGCGACATTGTGGGACACGTTCAGCTCGGACGAGGGGGGTTTGGCCTTACAAACAAACCTTCTTGGCGTAAGGCTTCAACATCGGAAAGAAGGAAAATGGTGATAGCAGAGGTGCGCCGCCAAGAGGAAGCTGAAAGAACTGCACGGGCTGTCTCTCTTGCCAAGCAGGGACAATGGATGAGGTGGGAAGGCCTGGAGAAGAGAAGGCTCAACTGGAAGGATCTCTGGGAAATGGAGGCAAGCAACATCAGCTTCATCATCAGAGCTATCAATGACGTGCTCCCATCTCCAAAAAATCTCCACCAATGGTATGGCGAAGATCCAACCTGTGACCTCTGTCGAACGGCAGGAACTCTCAAACACATCCTGACCGGTTGTAAGACCAGCCTCACACAAGGCCGCTACACCTGGAGGCACAACCAGGTCCTAAAGAGTTTGGCAGTTGTCCTTGAGAGCAAGAGGAATACCATCAACTCCTTGCCAATGCGAGCCACCACGTCCAGCACAGCACCATTGACCTTCATCCGAGAGGGACAGGAAAAGCCCAACCATCCTACTGCTAAACCAGAAGTTGGACAGCTATCCGGGGCCCGCGATTGGGAGATGCGGGTTGACATTGGCCAGCAATTGGTTTTCCCAGCGGAGATTGCAGCCTCCACCCTCAGACCAGACTTGGTGCTCTGGTCCTCGTCACGCAAGGCTGTCTACATCGCAGAACTCACAGTCCCGTGGGAAAACTCTGTTGAAGAGGCCTGTGAGCGCAAGAAGCTGCGCTACACAGAACTCGCAGTGGAGACGCAACAGCGGGGATGGAAAACCAAAGTACAGTAAAGTCTCGTTATATCGATATCGGATATATCGATAGTCCCGGTTATATCGATACTATTTCTATGCACGCACGGAGAAAATTACATGCAAACAGGGTCGGATATATCGATAGTCCCGGTTATATCGATATTTTTTCGGACTCCCTTGAATATCGATATAACGAGACTTTACTGTATATCCAATTGAAGTTGGATGCAGAGGGTTTGTGGCTTCCTCCACCATCAGGCTGCTAAAAGACCTGGGTATCCATGGACAGGCTCTGCGGCACACAGTTAAGTCACTCTCTGAAGCGGCAGAAAGAAGCAGCCACTGGCTCTGGATGAAGAGGAAGGACCCTTGTTGGGCTCATAGGTCAGCAACCTAAGACTCCCCCCCCCCCCCACCAGCTTCTGAACATCTGATTGGGCATGGGACACAAGCGCAGGCGTGATCAACCTGTCGCTGGCCACCATCGATGAGGGTGTCTAGTGATTAAAAGACCGAAACACCCAATGATTCTTTGGCACACTACTGACGATGTGTCCCAAATTCAAAACCTGCCATACCTGAGGCACAGCTCCAACATCACGTCCAGTGGTTCATGATTCTCCTCTCTCTCTCTCTCTCTCTCTCTCTCTCTCTCTCTCTCTCTCTCTCTCTCTCTCTCTCTCTCTCTCTCTCTCTCTCTCTCCCTCTGTCTCTATCTATCTCTATATCTCTATTTCTCTCTCTATCTCTCTCTCTCTCTCTCTCTCTCTCTCTCTCTCTCTCTCTCTCTCTCTCTCTCTCTCTCTCTCTCTCTCTCTCTCCCTCTGTCTCTCTCTCCCCCTCTCTCTCTATATCTCAATATTTCTCTATATCTCTCTATCTCTATATCTCTCTCTCTATCTCTATCTCCCTCTCTATCTATCTATCTATCTATCTATCTATCTATCTATCTATCTATCTATCTATCTATCTATCTATCTATGATGATTCTCTTCTCTCTCTCTCTCTCTCTCCCCCTATCTCTCTATATCTCTATCTCTCTAGCTCTCTCTCTCTCTCTCTCCCTCTCTCTATCTATCCCTCTCTCTCTATCTATCTCTAGCTCTATCTCTATCTCTATCTATCTATCTATCTATCTATCTATCTATCTATCTATCTATCTATCTATCTATCTATCTATCTATCTATCTATCTATCTATCTATCTATCTATGATGATTCTCTTCTCTCTCTGTCTCTCTCTCTCTCTCCCTATCTCTCTCTCTCTCTCTCTCTCTCTCTCTCTCTCTCTCTCTCTCTCTCTCTCTCTCTCTCTCTCTCTCTCTCTCTATGTATATCTATCTCTCTAGCTCTCTCTCTCTCTCTCTCTCTATCTCTCTATCTATCCCTCTATCTATCTCTAGCTCTCTCTCTATATATCTCTCTCTATTTCTCTATATCTCTCTCTATCTCTATCTCTCTCTCTCTCTCCCTCTATCTCCCTCTCTCTCTATATATATATCTATCTATCTATCTATCTATCTATCTATCTATCTATCTATCTATCTATCTATCTATCTATCTATCTGACTGTCTGACTCTATCTCTATCTCTCTCTCTCCATCTCTCTTTCTCTATCTCTAAATCTATCTCTCTATCTCTACCTCTACCCTCTCTATCGCTCTTTCTCTATCTCTAAATCTATCTCTCTATCTCTACCCTCTCTATCTCTCTATCTCTACCTCTAAATCTCTCTCTCTCTATCTCTATTTATCTCTATTTCTATCTCTCTATCTCTCTCTCTTTATCTCTATCTCTCTCTTTCTCTATCTCTCTCTTTCTCTATCTCTAAATCTATCTCCCTATCTCTATCTCTACCTCTACCCTCTCTATCTCTCTACCTCTCTAAATCTCTCTCTATCTCTCTATTTATTTCTATCTCTATTTCTATCTCTCTCTATCTCTCTCTATCTCTACCTACCACTCTACCTACCTCTCGATCTCTCTATCTCTCTACCTCTACCCTCTCTCTCTCTACCTCTCTATCTCTAGATCTCTATCCCTAGATCTCTAACTCTCTCTATCTGTCTTTTTCTCTCTATCTATCTTTACATCTCTCTCTATAGCTCTCTCACTACTGACGATGGCACACTACAGACGATGTGTGTCATCTACGATGTCCCAAATTCACAACCTCCCATCCCTGAGGCACAGCTCCCACACCACTCTCAACATCAAGGCTAATCTCATGTGAGGACCATCCATTGGCACAAATGGACAGAATAACATCACGCCCAGTGTTTCATAATTCCGGTGTGCCTTATAAAGATATATGGAAAAAAAATTGAAAATACACCATTCATTATACCTCGGTGCGCCTTATACACCAGAAAATACGGTACTCTAGTCATGCCAGGTGCGAGTTGAGCTATTCTCGCTATGCAATTACACATAAATCTGTGTACGCTCTCAGTCGTACAGGAGTGGTCCATCGATGAAAAGCTTTCTTCAGCCATCATCTGTACTTCTTCGAAGGTGTCGGACGTTTCGCTTCTTATCCAAGATGCTTCTTCAGCGAACTAAAGTCTTACTGGTAGTATAGGCCCTATAGGTCCCTGCCCTCAGGTTGGGAGGAGCAGAGGACTAATCCCTGCAGCTCCACTGATAGCTTCTATTGTCCTGACTGACGACTGGCCTGATTGCCCAATTGGCCCTGGTATCACCTCATCAGCATGACTAATCCTATGTTGCCTAAACAGTCTATTATACGAACGATCCAAATTGAATCTCACCCCACCAAATGAAGGATTTAGCTGTTTTATGAAAATAGCTTCTTTTACTCCCCTTTCAAACCATCTATTTTCTTTCGCAAAGATTTAAACCTCATTGTCGTCAAATGAGTGGTTGCTAGTTTTTTTGGTGCATATATACTGCCGATTGAGGCCCACTAGTATTATACCTGCGATGTTGATAGTCTTTTTTTTAGAATTTGTTGAGTCTCCCCCATGTATTGCTCTTTACAATTTTCATTTTTACAATGTATTGAATAAACTACATTACTTTTTACATTTTTTTATTTGGCAGCCTATCTTTTGGATGCACTATTTTTTGCCTGAGTGTTTATCGGTTTGAAATAAGTAGGATGCCAAAGGAATCTTTGTAGTTTTTCAGAAACTCCTGCAATGTAAGGTACTGCTACTCCTCTTCTTTTAATATCTTCAGAATTGTTGGTTTCATTCCCTATTATTTCCTTTTGACATTTGTTAAAAGACTACTGAAGGTAACCACAGTTTAACTGTGGACCTCAATCGGCAGCACATATGCACCTTAAAAACTAGCAACCACTCATTTGACGACAATGAGGTTAAAATCTTTGTGAAAGAAAATAGATGCTTTGAAAGGGGGGTAAAAGAAGCTATTTTCATAAAACAGCAAATTCCTTCCCTTAACCGTAATGGTGGGGTGAGGTTCAATTTGGATAGTTCGTACAATAGACTTTCGGCAACATATGATTACTCATGCTGATGAGGTGATACCAGGGCCAATTGGGCAATCAGGCCAATTGTCTGTCAGGATAATAGAGGCCATCAGTGGAGCTGCAGGGATTAGTCCTCTGCTCCCCCAACCTGAGAGCAGGGACCTATCATAGCAGTGTCCGGCACCGCCATGTCTGGACAGTAGGGATATATATATAGGGCCTATAATACCAGTAAGACTTTAGTTCGCTGAAGAAGCATCTTGGATAAGAAGAGAAACGTCCGACACCTTCAAAGAAGTACAGATGACGGCTGAAGAAATCTTTTCATCGTATTACACATAGTCAATACTTTGTGTAGATAACACTGAAACCATGAAACTGAGTAGCTATTTACATCTTGTGCCTGCTATTTGCAGGGAGTTGGCGATGCTGCTTTCTATGGCACAAAGTAACCCAGCGCTGTTCCAGATGATCTCTGACAGAATGACAATAGCCAGGCAGCTCAGCCGACTTGACAAACTGAAGGAACTGATGGAGACCAACGAGGAAGAAATGAAAAACAAACAAACTGAAGAGTGGACCAGCTGGATCACACGATATAGGTGAGATGTGGTGGTGGCGCAGGGCTGTGAGACAGTGGTTCAACGAATATCTGGAGGCAGTTATGGGAGATTCTTTTTATTTTAAAATGAAAATAAGGTTGTTTAACTGCATGACCCAGTTGGGAGGTGGAACTGTCAGCGATTTAGTTGTCAGGGGGTGACAAAAACAGGAAATGGGCCATGGGGTGTTCCGTGACTGTGCTTATGAGTGTTCTTTGGGATCACCACGACAGGAAACGTCTGGCTCAGGAACTTGAGGGCAACGCTGATGTGCAGACTGTGCAGGAGGAGAGGGTGAGGGTGATGGACAGCACCAACCCACGTGTGGTGCTACGGAACTACATTGCTCAGAATGCTATAGAGGCTGCAGAGAGTGGAGACTTTTCTGAGGTATGGTCAGCTGATCCTTGTGGTTTGCACACTATCAACAAAGGCAAGCATTGTTGTTGTTATTACCGACAAAGATATGGATTACTGGAATAGTTTGCTGTGACCTGACGAGACCAAGAATAGCCCATTTAAAGGACAACCGACGTCACTTTTTTGTTTCCTAACTGACATCAGAAAAACATTTTATAGCATCTAAAATACCCAAAACACGCAGTATATTTTTATTCAAATGCAAAACACCAATAAAAATGACTTAAAGTGTCCAAAATCTGCAAAAAATTGAGCTGCGAATTCTCTGAGCTGCATTTTCAGAAAGTCCCGCCCCCAGTTCGTGACGTCACGCCAAGACGTCTTGCATTGCTGGAGAATCAAAACAATGGCTTCAGATTCGGAGAATATGCTTTCTTGTTACACACCCAGTTATGAATATGATTCAAATAGTTCTGAAGAGGAAAGCATACATGTTTGCAATCGATTAAAGAATTTATTCCGTGCCATTTTGAGGCAACATTGGGGGGAAATGGATCACCAAAAAAGAGGCAGAAAATGGCATCCAAACTCCTGTGAGGAATGAATCAGCCCGTTTCCACAGGATGATAAATTCCTTCCATGGAGCTTGGTCGCCCTCTTCTGGCGGCTTTTTGGTGCAACACGAGGTTTTCAGACCAAACAAGTACAGCAAAATACATTGACGTGATGGAAGGACTGCTACAATGTGTCTTTTTTTTCGGTCAGGGGCGTTCCTTTAGTGACGTCACGTACGGACTCGTCACCAACTCAAAAACAAGACTTCCTGAATATTCAGCGCGTGTCTTAAAACGTAAAATATAGCTATATGTGGTGGAATCTTTGTAAAACATGCTCAGTAGAAGTCATTTGAAGCCATTTTACAAATTATGGACCCAGCTTGTCCGGAGACGTCTGTTGTCCTTTAATTCCAATGTTGTAATAATGTCTGGGTGTAGGATTTCAGTACGGTTCCATTAAAATATATCATATTTATAAACATTTGAAATGCCTGCTTTTGGGAAATGGTGCATGAGTATACAGTACACCATAAAAATTTACAAAATGAGATATTGACATTGACATCTATTTTACCTTCACAGTGATAACAGCATCTGCTGTTTTGGAAAGAAAACCTATTCTATGTTTTAGTCTTATTTGTTCTTGCAATATATCGACTAGAATTTTGAATGGTTGAATCCCAACTTTGACATTTTATAATGTATTTTCCAGTGTTGTGTTTTTTCGAATCACGATCATTCGCAAACTAATTTAGATCACATACACAATTACAAATCCACATTTGGATCTGTGGACAACACAATTACCCGATTGTGGCCGTTTTTGGAAATTCGATCTTGCTGACATACTGTATGGCCATATCGCGTGGAAAAGTCTCACCTTTATTTCCTCTCAAGCTGCAGCGTATACTTCCATGATTTGTAATATCTGGTTGTATCGTACTTCAGGTTCGGCGAGTGCTCAAAGTTCTGGAGAAGCCATTCTCTTCCCAGCCAGGGCTTGAGGTTCCTGCTTGGGTGGGCCAAGGTGGTGCCACCCAACAGGGGGAGAGAGACGATGGTGAAGAGCTACAGGAAGAAGTGGCATCTTCCTCAACAGCTCGAAATCCTGTACCATATGACAGCAAACCCCCATCTTGGTCTCAGGCAATCTGTGTCACATGATCGTCGTAATAACTTCCCTGCAATTCATCATCTGGCCTGCCCAAATGTGAGGGAAGTATTCACATGTACTTCCTTGTTTTCCCACATTTTAGATTGCCTCATGATTATTTGCACAATTCTATCACTATGTGGTGGGTTGGTGTCAGGGAAGCGAGTCGGAGAGTCATCACTCCATTCAGAACATCAGTGACACCAGGTGGTCAGGGATTAAATTGGGTTTGTTATGTATGTTGCGTTACTGTCACGACCATTCAAGGACCTAAAAACATGACAAGTTCCTGCACATACATCATATATGTGCCCATCATGTTCCCATCATGTTCCCTGTCTGTATGGTGCCTGGTGGCTATTAATGACGGCTCAGACGGAAAGTCTTGCAAGGACCTGTCTGAGGCTGATAAACTATGGAGCTGATGACTGAAAATATACCAAATAGAATGAATTAGGCCCATTTTATTGTTAAGAGCGGGCTTTCTTAAATTTACATTAACCATCCACAACATCGTGACCACCATCGACATCGTCACTATCTTGATCCAGTCGACATTGGGCATTGTTAGAGAACTATGAACTGAATGGTGCCTTGAGGTATGAGCTGAATTTGTTCTATGGCCGTAACTCGCAATAAGCACACATTTCCCTCACAAAGTGAATGGAAATGCCATCCCACAATACATAATTTATACGTAATTTATTTTAAATAAGAAAACAAAGACTATATATAGATCCAAAATCCAGACATTTGTGAAACAATACTGACATAATTACATAGAACACAAAGAAATGAACATTTTTTTTTAGAAACCATTGTGTAGAAAAGATCTATGGAGGTGATCTCATCTCTATAAGCCACAGAAATATTTGTCATTATTTGGATAAATAGTATACATATATGTAAGTAAGTATTCCGTATCTGTCAGTATGTGTTGTTGTTATCTTTTGTTTTTGAAGATCCGTTAACACAGATGCTATTCGTTAGCCTGTCTGGGGTGTTTCCCGTTTTGCGCTAGCATAAGCATCTTAACTGTGTGGCAACGTTAAGAGGTTGATTCCGACACATAATGTGTAATTCCCTTTTGTTTCATGTTTAGTTTGACTGCACGCTTCAACCCAATCCACAGTGTAAGCCATCTTTTTTGAAGCTGTGTTCACTATCAGCAAAACTGTTGCTTGGTATGTCTGTGTAAGCTCTCAGTCATACAGGAGTGGTCCATCGATGAAAAGGTTTCTTCAGCCATCATCTGTACTTCTTTGAAGGTGTCGGACGTTTCGCTGAAGAAGAAGAAATGGGAATGGGCGCTGAAGAAGCCTTTTCATCGATGTTGCTTGGTATGGCATGATTTTAGTCAAGGTCCCTGCAACTACACAATGCAAGCTTGTCCAAATTTTCTCGCCTATAATGCAAAAAAGCGGATCGACATTGGCTGGTAAAACTCGTAGGTTGGGTCATTTGTATCTCAAGGCATCTCTCTTTGTGGTTCGTTTTTCTCATACTGATATGTTTGTGGTGGTGTGGAACTGTACTTATCTTAATAAGCAGTGCAATATAAACAATGTGTATGATGCCACTAACACCACAATAATAAATGTGTCAAGCAAAACTGCAGGTTCTTAATATTTCTTTCTTGTATTGGATCATACAGGTGTATCTAATGTTGTTGCAAATTGTTTAAACGTTTTTATGTGAAATATTTTTTTAAATTCCAATATTGCCATTGTCACATAGTTTCCTTACCTGATACAATTTGAAGGTTGATCACAAAGATTATGACCAGGGGTGTGGATTTTTCAATCCATGTCCTATTAATGTGTCAGAGTTGCAAGGAGTCTGTCCATTTTAATTTATTTACCTCATACTTTTGGTGGGAAAGTTTCCCCAATATTTTCCAATGTACTTTTGAATGGTATAAATCAGTCAAGTTGATTCTTAGCTTTTAGTAGACCATACAATCCAACCTCAAAGAGCTCAAGTTGCACTTATTTTTCGGCCTTGCATGAAATCCTATCTTCATCTCAATTGCCCTCATTCACAGTGTACAACTGTGCCACTTCATATTTGTTACATAACGGCAGCAGCGCTGGATATGAAAATTTACCAACATAAACTTTTGTATTTGTAGTCAGGCCACGTAGGCTGAACTTATGCAATGATGATTTTTTTTCTCGCATGTTAAGAAGACGACGTGATCATGCCCCGGCAAGTTCGAAACCTTTCCAAACTTGCTTACATTAAGCTGCATTGCCCGTCTTCTCATCTCGGAGGATTTTTGTCTGTTTCTTGCGCAGCGCTTGCATCTTCCCTTCTGGTTGAACGAGCGTCTTTTTCTACGCGCAGTGTAGTGTTAAACGCATTCCAGGTGTCTCACCTTTCATGACAGACGTCCAAACTGGAGTTGGGAGTGGCTTTGTGAGACTTAGGGTGCGCCTCGTAGAACGCCTGACGCACGCGCACATGCATCCGCACCAACACAGGCGCAATGATCGACTCACACGACCTGGAACAATGGACGCGTAGCTCTCAAAGAGTTTGAACTACGAACGAGAAGATTAAGACGTGTCTAGTTGTCTTCACTTTGTCAAAACAAGAATGTCTCGACGAGTCCGACCGGGCTACTATCGGCAGGAAATCAACAAAACCTCATGGGAGGTACCGGATAGGTACCGTGAGCTGAAGCAGGTGGGGACCGGAGCCTACGGGACTGTGTGGTGAGTATGTTCGTGACAAATCTTGTACTATTCATTCAGACTTTAGTGTGCGTTCGATGGGCGTGCGACGGCGACCACACGGCAATTGTGGGGAAGAACAGATGTCATACAGCTTAGCAACCATGTTGTGGCACGTGTAACAAAGGAGATGAGCGTTTCGACTTGACACGCTGCTCTTTCATCTGAGTGTTTGAGTTGAACTTGAATGGGAAGCTTGACCGCGTCGGACGCAAGGTTTATATCGGGTTATTTGTGGTCCTCCTTACTTAAAAGCTGCACAACAAACCCAAAGCAACACCGAGAGTCTTACTGATTTTCCCTTGGTGTTGTGCATAATGATTTACTCAGTGGGAGGGTCCGGCCGGCGTGCTGCTGTGCCTCAAAAACACCCAATAACACATGAACAACATAGTCACGTTCCTTGCTGTTCAGTCGCAGCACGAAAAGACGCTCCAGTTATAGCAGTGAGGCGTGATGCGCTGCCATTCATCACACAGCACTGGTGTCAAAGTCAAGGCCCACCACATCATTTTATTCGGCACACCAAAGCAAATCATCAAGCATGTCAAGTGCCATGATGCTTGCAAAAGTTCAAACAAAAATTTCAAATTGTCATATGTAAACTACAATAACAGCCATTATTCTTGACATTAGATTTGAAAACTAGTAATAATAATTCATTTAATTTCTAAGCGCCTCTGAAAATGTGTTCTGTATGTAGGGGAGATGAAAAATTCAAATGGTTCATAACGGCCCTCGAGAGGAAACTGTAACTACACTGTGGCCCTCAGCAACAAAAAAAAAAAAAAACGACTTTGACACCATTGTCACACAGCCTCAGAGACACTTTTTGTCTGACCACTTCATTAGGTGCCCAATCTGTTGAGCATCATTAACTCATTCATTGCCAGACATGCAAAAATGTGTCCACTCCAGTGCCAGGTTTTTTGTCATTGTCACTCGAATTCCAGGACTCACACAATGAGACTAATAAAGGCAAATCCAATCCAATCCAATACTGTATTGAGTTTTAGGACTACATAAACATTCAATGCAGTGTAAAAATTAAAATTTAAAAATGTAGGTTTTTTTTGTTCTTTTGACTTCAAGACGGCGCCGCGAGAGTGGCGGCCTTTCCAGCAGCTCCTGTGTTTTGCTTTTCTACTTTCATTTCTTTCATAACTTTGCTGCTGTGAAATGTAAATTTCTCCACTGCGAGACTAATAAAGGCAAATCCAATCCAATCCAATCCAAAAAAAACTTCGACACTCTTCTTTCATCAGAAAAAAGAGCTATTTCCTAAATTATATGAATCTGGAGTTATATGAGCTTAAAATCGGGATGACTGTCCAAAATACAATGCAATACATACATATAGGTTTATATAGCGCTTTAACAACATCTTACGGTCAAACAAAGCGCTAACATGAAAAAAAAGCTAAACGCTGCCCCCTCGTGGAAGTGAAAGAAAACATTGCTACAGTTCTGGCCAGTGCTTTATCGGCACCCAAGCAAGAAAAAAAAAGAACAAATTCGGGAATGCCGCTCTATGTCATATTTTCAATTCCTGAATAAATTTGTGAATGTCAGCGAAAAAATTTAAACCGCACAAATACTCCTTATACGATGATTGTGTGCCCGTATGTATGATGCTGCTCTTTGCAGTTACACAGTAAAAAATGGATTGGTCTCTTATTGGATGGCCCCACCTGCTTTATAATGTAGTCGATTCTGATAAGCAAAGTCAGTTTTCACATTTGCACAATTTTATGATACAAATACAAGCACTTCACATAAAAGAAAAATTGTTACATTTGGCATCCAATCACCACATTTTTACTATTTTACTGCTGTTGATTGTCTGATAAAATCAAAACAAATATTAAATAAAGTGTAAGGTAAATTATACGGGTGAATGCCGAAATGAAAATGAATGTTTGAATGGATTGTTTCTTTTCAAATACAGTATCGTTGGTGGGTATTCCAAAAGAGCACTCCATATGATGCAGCGTACCCTTACTCACACTTCAATGCAATCAACCAGAATGATTAAAACAGTTGTACCTCACAGGCGGTGTCAATCAAAATTTAGCAGTATCGTATTTGTAAAGGTGGAATTTGCAGTGCTTATGCTTCATGGAATTAAATGTATGCTCTGCACATGAACATATTTACCTCGTCTGATGGTCGAAAATATGCCAAATGCGAAAACCTACCAATACCAATACCATGCAAATTAGTATAAATTAACTCATTCACTGCCAGACGTGCAAAAATTGAACACTCTGAGTTAGGTGTTAGGCTAGGTGTGATTGTGGGTAGTTGTTTGTTTATATGTGCTTTGCGATTGGCTGGCGTCCAGTTCAGGGTGTCCCCCGCCTATGGCCCGAAGACCGCTGAGACCCCGGTTGGCTCCAGCCTCCCCGCAATCCTTTTGTGAAGATCAGCGGAATATACAAAGTGGAGGGTTTAAACAATTTGTAAGTTTTCTCCTCTTTAACATAATATTTTAGCTCAGCAGTGGACATCAGAACCAGAACCAAAGTGGCCATCAAGAAGCTGTATCGACCTTTCCAGTCTGAGCTGTTTGCTAAACGGGCCTACCGCGAGTTGAGGCTCCTCAAACACATGAAACATGAAAATGTGAGTGCAACTATTTGTTTAAATTGCGTCCAATGTTTTCATAATTCTGCATGATCCCACCATTCCGTTGCAGGTGATCGGTCTCTTTGATGTGTTTACCGCTGATCTCTCTTTGGACAAATTCAATGATTTGTAAGTAAGAATTATGCTGCTGCTGAAATGCAATCGACTATTTTCAACCACGTTATTTCTCACACTTCCAATGATTCTTACCCCTCAAGTTACCTTGTGATGCCGTTCATGGGCACAGACTTGGGCAAAGTGATGAAGGTGCAGAGGCTGTCTGAAGAAAAAATCCAATATTTGGTCTATCAGATACTCAAAGGGCTCAAGGTGAAGAACTCTTGTTTGACTGACTGTTGTCTGCCATTTATGACCTGTGGATCTCACTGTTCTGTTGATTGAAGTCCCACATTTGCATCTTCTATTACAGTATATTCATTCTGCTGGTATCATTCACAGGGTAAGTTTGCCTCTATTGCATTGACTTCCACCGTGTGTGGAATATAATCAAAACCAGATGGCTTTTTATGAGCTTAATTTATCTCCCTCTTGTTTGTTTACTTGGTGTAATAACGCCGACTGCTCACGTGAACTTTTCAGGACCTTAAACCAGGAAATCTTGCCATTAACCAAGACTGTGAGCTCAAGGTACATTCGCACATCCAAACATACAACATTGTCTAAAAAAGTAAATACAATGTAATGTTTGATTTTCTTTCTATACTGCTGATGCGTCTTATTAACCCATTCACTGCCAGATGTGCAAAAATGTATCCACTCTAGTGCCAGGGTTTTTGTCATTGTCACTTGAATTCCAGGACCCACAGAATATTGAGTTTTTAGACAATATTAACATTCAATACAGTGTTAGAAACCTTTGACTCTTTTCTTTCATCAGAAAAAAACAAGTTGATTCCTAATAATCTGGGTCTGGAGTTATTTGAGCTTGAAATTAGGGTGGCTGTCCAAAATACAATACAATAGATACATCTTGGTTTATATAGCACTTTAACAACAGCTTGCTGGAATAAAGCGCTAACATGGTAAAAAAGGGAAACGCTGCCCCCTTGTCGAAAAGAAAAAAAAAACATTGCCAAAGGCCATGCCCAGATGATGTGCATTTTTTCTTGAAAACTCAGTCTTGAAAATGGCTCAACAGTAAATCTCCAACCAAATCAATTTCTTCTCCCCTTTCAGGTATTGTGGCTTGACAAAACTGCGATTAAATCAACACAATATATTTGCTTATGCAGTTCGCTACGATACAGCATGCTAGCTCTGGCCAGTATGCTCTTATCACTAGCGGCTTGTAATCACAGCAGTTTTCGCAAGCTATGATTGGCTAGTGAAAAGCCTATCAATCTAGCAGCTCATGTATTTTGTTTTTCTACTTTCATTCCTCTTCATTACTTTGCTGCTGTAAATAACTCTACTGCGAGACTAATAAAGGCAAATCCAAATCTGAATGATTGTTTAATTACCACATGATGAGCTGGCAACCAGTCCGGGGTTGGGGTATACGTCCTCTTTTTCTTAAAGTTGTCTGTGATGGTCTCCAGCACATACACCCCTAACAAATGTTTGCTTTTAGGTTAGAATTTTGAGATTTCTAAATGTTTCAATTCATACCTCATCTCAAGTTAAGTCTTAACACACTTGGAGAAAGGTTTTTGCCGCCAAACTCCCATAAATTCTGAAGCTGTATTTATTCAGACAGGAATGTTGCAATGTGACAGCTGATAAAATTGTGAAACTTTCTGTTTAACAAAAGAGTGTCTCATTATCTCCATTACACATTCACAATGGCATCAATGTGATTTCATATCACTCCTCTCCGCCCCTGTTCCCCTCCAGATCTTAGACTTTGGTTTGGCACGTCAGGCCGACAGTGAGATGACAGGCTATGTGGTGACTCGCTGGTACAGAGCCCCAGAAGTCATCTTAAGCTGGATGCACTACAGCCAAACTGGTAATAGATCCATTTGAAAAGTGCTCTCAATTTAATGACACGTTTTGTTTGTATGTACTGCGCACATTGAAGGTATGTGTTCTTCTGATGCACTCAACACTTGTCAAGATTAGGCCGCGAACACAGTGATTTACCAGCAAAAGTTGGCAATCTCAAGTGAACAACAGGCTTGAACATGTGCAGTTGTCAGTGACGTGCATCTTTGAACGTGATTTTGCAAGTGAAATCTGTCAGGCACTTTCTTTTTATGCTTGCGTTATAAATACTATCAAATACTATCTTGAGAATATTGTTATTTCATAAAACACATAATTTGATAAAAAGGCCAGGTATACTGAATCAAATGTATTCATAAAACACTTAAAATGGAAACACAATAAAACACACACAATGGAAAGAAATAAATCCATATCAGTAACAAATGTCTGAAAAATTCTCAAACTCAAACGAACAAATAAAAACACATGACAGGGAAAATAAAACAATGTGACAGCAACAACGATCCAAGACTGACAGAAACCATGGACAAACAGTAGATAGAAGCAAACCGATGAGACAACAAGGAACACATGGACACACAAGGGTTGAGGGACCTGATTCAAAATGTAACAACATTAAATGTGATTTAAACAAAAACAGAATCAAAGTTGATCCAGCATTTTTCCCCTGCCATTCCACACTTCAAGAAAATTTACAATACATTGACAAGACTCAGTTCGACAAGATTCACACAAGAGCTTGATTAGTATTCTAACTCTAATGTTGCTAAAAATTTTAGAAACAGCTGTCAACATGATGCAGTGACTGCAAATTTCAATCACAATGTGAGGCAGAAAGTAATATTTTTTTGTCTTGGCTGGGCCATTTTAAAAATTGTTTTATTGGTTCTCATTTGATTGTTTGGGAAATTAATTAAAGCAATGGCTGCTATCATTATTATAACGGAGGTCATATGATGAAATGTGTCAAGCAAGAACAGTCATCACTCAATTTTTCGTAAAAATATATTTTACAAATATTTTCCTTTTGGGACTGAGGGTGACTGGCTGCATTTGAGTTAATCGCACGCACTGTCACTTATATTCCACGAGGTGGCATTCACTCAACATTCAACTTTTTGATCTAATCGAAGCAAAGCGTTCAAGTCTGTATTGATGGTCTCTCTTGTGCTTCTTCCGCAGTGGATATTTGGTCGGTTGGCTGCATCATGGCAGAAATGCTTCAAGGGAAGCCTCTTTTTAAAGGGAATGATCGTATCCTTTAATTTCGGCCGTTCTTTTCCTCTGTTTGTCAACAATTATAGTGTCTAATTATTTGATCCCTTAACCCCAAGTTTGTCAGACCTTGATCAGCTGACGGAGATCATGAAGATCACAGGAACGCCATCTCAGGAATTTATAGGAAAATTACAATCAGATGACGTGAGGATAAGTCACACAACAACAAACAAATACAAACTTGATTGATGATTAGAATCAACTTGTATTTGATGGTACACCTTATGGGTGACGCAAAAATGGGTGATTATCAAATGAAATAATTCAGTCATCCTGCGGACCGATTTATCCTGACTAGGGTCGTCAGGCACACGGCAGGGGACACCCTGAACCTGAATCGCATGGCATAGGGAAACAAACAACCATTCACGCTCAGAGACAATTTGGAGTGTTCAATCAGCCTGCCATGCATGTTTTTGGAATGTGGGAGGAAACCGGAGGACCCGGGGAAAACTGACGCAGACCCAAGGAGAACATTCAAACTCCATAAAGGGATGCCGGAGTGGGATTTGAACTCATGACCTCAGCACTCTGAATTCGGTGTCCTAACAACTCGACTACCGGGCCACATGAATGAAATAGGTTGCTGCCTATTTCGGCGGACAATCTAATTTTTCATTCATTGAAAGCCCATTTTTACTTTCTTTTGAATTAAAACGTATGGGTTCTATTTTTAGGCCAAATGCTACGTCCAAGGTCTTCAAAAAGTAGAAAAGAAAGACCTTCATCAAGTGTTCTCCAAAGCCAATCCCCAAGGTAGTACTTTATAATCAGATTTCCCTCACCTTTAAATGGACCCCACTCACTTAACAATCCTTGAATTTCCTGTCCCATCACCATTTTTCAGCTGTGTCTGTGCTGGAGCGCATGTTGTTGCTGGATCCGGAAAGCAGGGCAACAGCGGCGGAGGCCCTCTCGCTACCATACTTCACAGAGTTTCGGGAACCCGAGGAGGAGACGGCAGCGCCGCCGTACGACCACTCACTGGATAACACAGAGCTGCCGCTGGAACAGTGGAAACGTAAGGCTGTAGGGAAGGAGAAATCAAACAAGTGCAATGTTTACTCTGGTTGTGTTGATGTGTGTGCATTGTGTTGTTTTTCTTTAGGTCATACCTTCACAGAGATCCTAACCTTTAAGCCTGTTGTGCCAGAATCCAAGGAAACTTCTCTGTAAGACAAAATGCCCACATTTTATTTGTTTGTTCACTCTGAGGAATAAGAAAAGTTTTCATGATTTCATCAGGGGCATTGCTGCTTTCCTTTTTTTACTTTGCAGCCATTATTTGCCTTATACGGTTCTGATGTCGTTGGTCTGGCTGCTAAAAGTTGCACCGCTCCTCTGGTACATAAATGTCAACTTTCAAACTTCAATTTGCACAATTACCTTAAGACAATCAAATACCCGTGTTTTGCAAATGCAAGGAAATATGGTTTCCGTTTGAGGTACGTATAAGACCAGATCAGCACAAAGTACAGTCAATCGTTTTGTGTCTCCGGAGAACTCAGAAATGGGTCATGATGATAGATTTGTTCAACTTAGATTGGATTCGATTCAGAGTCATCGTTTGGCGGAGAGTCCCTTTTCTTTTTGATAAGATTTATTTATGAGAGCAGATGCATTATCCAGCATTCCATCTTGGTGACCTTTTGCATTGTTGTTGTTATAATAATATTGCATTTTACATTTGTGTGGGATTTATTTGGACAGGGTGTAGGATCCAGTGTCCTGAATACCAACAGCTAATATCATCCCACTTTCATTAACTCATTTAAATGTTTTTTTTACACTCATTTTTAATGCATTTATGAAGTTAGTCATGTATTTTTAATTACTGTCTTTCAGAGAATCATTACCGTATTTTAGCCAGATCTGCCTGTTGTATTGAAACAAACAATCTTCAAGTTTAGCAAAAATAGAACACTTACTGACGCACTATTCAGAGCTGGTTAATGTCACAAAAATACAAAGAGGGAAAGATGCTAAACAAAGCACAAAACAAAGCAAAACGTGCCAAATATGGATATGGTTGGGTGGGTGGTTTTGTTAATAAAAGACATGCAACAGTTGTTGACCAAACTGCGTTTTTTCCATTGTTGAGAATATGAATAATGTACATATTTTGTATTTTGTTGAGAATATGAATAGAATGTTCATGTTTTGTATTTTGTCGTACTTTTAAACCACTGAGAGCTCACATACAGCAAGAATCCTCTATTAGGAATTCATAATGGCCTAGAATTGCTCCGTTTCAATCATTACTGATCAACAGGAAAATGAAAACAGTGAACGACAAACTTGGGGCTGACAGCGCTGTGAGAGCCGTTGGGCAAAAACACACTCAGGAAAAGTGGAAATCTCACTTGTGGTGATGTGGGAAAATACTTTCATGTCCAAATGCCGGCTTCTCAAATACAAGTGCTAATGTCTCTGTGTGCCTGCCTGTTAATACTGACTTCAACATATATGATTGTTATGGTTTTGTTTACAAAGTTTTCATTTCTTTTAGAATGGTACTTGCCTTTCTCACTCCCCAATTTTTTCTGAGTCCACAACCTTTTATTACACGCTGAGTAATTAAAACCGAGATCATTGTTTCAGCAAGTTTAATGGAGTTTTTCAGACCTTGATCAGCTGACGGAGATCATGAAGATCACAGGAACGCCATCTCAGGAATTTATAGGAAAATTACAATCAGATGACGTGAGGATAAGTCACACAACAACAAACAAATACAAACTTGATTGATGATTAGAATCAACTTGTATTTGATGGTACACCTTATGGGTGACGCAAAAATGGGTGATTATCAAATGAAATAATTCAGTCATCCTGCGGACCGATTTATCCTGACTAGGGTCGTCAGGCACACGGCAGGGGACACCCTGAACCTGAATCGCATGGCATAGGGAAACAAACAACCATTCACGCTCAGAGACAATTTGGAGTGTTCAATCAGCCTGCCATGCATGTTTTTGGAATGTGGGAGGAAACCGGAGGACCCGGGGAAAACTGACGCAGACCCAAGGAGAACATTCAAACTCCATAAAGGGATGCCGGAGTGGGATTTGAACTCATGACCTCAGCACTCTGAATTCGGTGTCCTAACAACTCGACTACCGGGCCACATGAATGAAATAGGTTGCTGCCTATTTCGGCGGACAATCTAATTTTTCATTCATTGAAAGCCCATTTTTACTTTCTTTTGAATTAAAACGTATGGGTTCTATTTTTAGGCCAAATGCTACGTCCAAGGTCTTCAAAAAGTAGAAAAGAAAGACCTTCATCAAGTGTTCTCCAAAGCCAATCCCCAAGGTAGAGTTTTTCTTTGTACTTTACATCAATATTTTTGATATGTGGGACACACGTTTGTCTACTATAAATGCACTTATAATTCGACAACACTAACCAGAGGCTCTGTGAATTAATGAATAAACACAACGCGTTAGGTTGTAACAACCTACCCCAGTTTTGTTCGGGTTTTGTTTTTTCTTGCTTGGTGCCGATAAAGCGCTGTCCAGACATCTGGCAAAGTTTTTCCCTTCCACAAGGAGGAAGCATTTCCTTTTTTTCTTTGTTTGCACTTGGTTCCAGCTTCAGCTGTTGTTAAAGCCCTATGTAAACCAATATGTGTGTATTGCATTGTATTTTGGACAGCCGCCCTCATTTCAATCTCATATAACTCCAGACCTAGATAACTTTGCAAATAATTTTTTTCTGATGGAAGAAGAGAGTATCATGTTTTTTACGCTGCATTTAATGTTTATGTAGTCCTAAAACGCAATATTCTGTGAGTCCTGGAATTCGAGTGACAATGACAAAAACCCTGGCACTGGACTGGACACATTTGTGCACATCTATCAGTGAATAAGTTAAAAAAACATCCACCGTAATACAACTGTGAACAGACTAGGAACGAAAAACCTGGAAGACTACCATAAAAAATAAAAATATAAAATACAATAATAATAATAATGGTGAAGAAATAATAATGAAGTAGGGTGGCATGGTCAATGACTGGTAAACACGTTCACAGTGCAGAGGTCTGGGATTTCAATCTGTGCTCCAGCCTTGCTGTGTAGAGTTTGCATGTTCTCCCCGCACCTGCGTTGCTTTTCTCCGGGATTTTTGGCTTCCTTGCACATTTGAAAATCATGAGTGGCATGTAGATTGAACACTCTCGTCTAAATTGTCCCGAAATGTGAGTGTGAATGGTTGTTCATTTATGTGTGGCCTGCAATTGTCTCGCCACCATTTCAGGATGTCCACCACCTACTGTCCAAAGATAGCGGGGATAGTCTCAATCAAACCCCGCGACTATTTTGTGGATAAAGAAGTTCTCATAATGGACGGATGGATCAACTGGTGGGTGTTTTGCAGCATGACACAGATTTATGTGAAAAGCATGTGAACACTTTGAGATCTGTGGAACAATCAACAAACCATTTTGAGTAGTGCTTAAAGTGAACAATGCTTAATCGTACTTAGTAAGTCCTAAATTGGATTTGAAGAGTTGAACAATTACCAAAACGCTTGAACTTGATTGGATTGGATGTGCCTTTATTAGTCTCGCAGTGGAGAAATTTACATTTCACAGCAGCAAAGTTGTGAAAGAAATGAAAGTAGAAAAGCAAAATACAGGATCATACTAAGAGTGTTACTACTAACCGCTTTTTACATTTTATTCATCCCTGTTGTCCACTATACTATTGCATTTTACTAAGAAGCAAAGTTTTCACTTCGGACAGCTATGAATGTTTATTTGCTTCCTAGAAGATTGCCTGCACAACCAATACGTATTTTGTGAGAGAAAAACATTTTAGCCTGGAATGGATGAATGCAATTACCTTTATTTCTTCAATTGACAACGCGACATTTGGTTCACCTGTGCATTGCATAAATATTCTGCATGATGCATCGGAGTATACTAAACTTTGTGAAATAGCACCCACATTCAGGATTACAATTTTCAGCAGACCCGCCCCTCCTTCTCTTTTTGCTTTTTCATAATTCATCTTGTACCGAGGTTACGATACTTCTCCAGCAAAAAATGCCGTGAGCATATTTAAGCACCAGCTGACTAAATGAGTCAAAGATGTACTATACAAGCTAACTTCAAAAGTGACAACTTTATTTTCATATTTCACTTGACTGATGCCCTGAATAACATTCATCTCTGCATTCTTTCCAAATGCTTCTCTGCCATTCTGGTTTTGGCTTATTGCTTCACTTGCGTTCCCTTCTGCTGGGTGTTGAATTTAACAAGCTTCTCTTGCATGACCTGCGGGTCCATGACCCTCAAGGGGGTGCTTCCTTCCTGGGCCTCCAAGCCAATCTTTGTGGTGTTTGTTGTGTCTTCCCAATCGCACATGCAGTTGACAGTTCACTCAGAAGTCAGGGAGTTCTGCCGTTCCCACTGCAGAATGAAAAAACATTCCGCACAAGTCCTCCCTTCCAACTGCAGCAGCAGCACATGGACAAGCTCCCTTTTTCTGTCATGACCCTGCGGTTTATTTTCAGAACGTGTCAAATCGCATTTTTCCATTCACGGAGTTCACACATGTGTGTCTACACAGAGATATGTATGGCATTCACATTTGGACTCAAATGGACCGTCCACAGGCTAACCTGAGGAGGGAGTAGATCTGGAATTGCAGCAATGTTAAAACAACTGATATGACCCCAGTCAGCGTAATAATAATAATAATAATGATAATCTGACTTTTATGGTATGTTTCTGGAGGAAGCAGACATCTCCCCGTTAGGAGGATCAACACCATCTTTGCTGCTTCATCCTTTGTCCATTGGAAAAAAAGGTCAAAAAAAGTGTGTTGTTTCCACAACATGCCCACTAGTTTTAATAGAAATCGACCCAAATGACACGGTATCAACATCAACACTGTTTATTCACCAAATCATTTAGGTTGTCATGTCCTGGCTGCTGATCTTATAAACAGTATCAAAGACTCTTGCAGTCACATTAAATATACATGAAAATCAGTCGGTCCTTGTTTATTTGTGGCTTTACACTGATTTATCTTTTGACACCGCAGAGTATTTGTGTACATTATGTTTGCTGGCTTCCAGATGTCAGTTAGCATGCAGATGTCCGTCTATGCGCATAGCAACGAACATGTGACAGTTTTTGCATAACATCATACCATCTCAAAGAGCAACACCAGTGCTCAACAGATTCCAAGGGCACTTTATACCAGGATAAAATTCGAATAGAATATCTGAAGGAAAAAATGGATCTCAAAGGTCTCTGGACTCCTTTTCAACAACGCTGACAGAGAGAGGCTCCACTTATTGCTAGATTACAAAATCTATTTCAAAAACTCATCAAGCCTCTGTTGGTTTGTCCGGTCCAGCGTTTGTTTGTGTGCAGACAAGCTTTTATTGAGTGTTTTAGAGGTTAAGCAGAAGATCCACAAAAATGACTTATGTGAGCTGGGATACTGCAAGTGAGATGTCCATTTTGCACGCTCCTGTCAGCCTGATCTTGTCAGTGCACATGGCTTCCCTTGAGTCTGTATTCTAATCGTTGTGGAATGTCTACAGAAGCACGCATGGGAGGAAATTCGACTGATGGGAGAGGTGCGGGCCATCGACGCTTGCGGGTGGTAAGAAAAGAAGGAGCATTCGGGGCGTTCATAAAACAGGAAGGTTAAAAGAGGAGAGGGCAACGGACTGGGAAGAACAGGGGCTAAAAAGAGTGCAGGCAAATTGGTGACATTATCTCATTCATTTGCCATCCAGCCATATTTGAAGACGCCTGAAAAGTATGCAGTGCAAATAGGGCATAGAGCTGATTGCAATTCATTTTTTCCCAAGACAACACTATCCATCTGTGATGCGTTGATATGAAGAGCTTTTTATCTTTGGAGTAGAACGGCCCTCTGACACTCAGGAATAATGAGGGCCATCTGCTCTACTAATTACTGTACGATGGTTTATATTTGTCGGGGCTCAAAGTCTCCATGTAAAGTAATGCATGCATCACTCTCATAAACACAACACTTTGAATGAAGTGTCATTCTATTCTTCTCCTTCTCCAATCATCAATTTTGTTTTTATTTTTTTCCTGGACTCTTTGTGTGCCATTAGAATAAACATTTCCATGAGGTTGTCATGATCTATTTTCTGATTTATATTTCAAATCCCTCACACGTAATGTATGCCATATGGAAGGAACCCATACTTGGTAACTATGTCACAGAAATGTCTGTGTAAGCTCTCAGTCGTACAGGAGTTGTCTATCGATGAAAAGGTTTCTTCAGCCGTCATCTGTACTTCTTTGAAGGTGTCGAACGGTTCGTTTCTTAACCAAGATGCTTCTTCAGCGAACTAAAGTCTTACTGGTAGTTTCGGCCCCAAAAAAAAAAAAAAAATATATATATATATATATATATATATATATCATCTCTCATCTCATTTTCCGTACCGCTTATTCCTCATTAGGGTCGCCGGGGTTGCTGGAGCCTATCTCAGCTGTCTTTGGGCACGAGGCGGAGGACTCGGAGAAAACCCACGCGGGCCCGAGGAGAACATGCAAACTCCACACAGGGAGGCCGGACCGGGATGCGAACCGGCGACCTCTGCACTGTGAAGTCGGTGTGCTAACCACTCGACTACCGGGCCACCCTATATATATATATCCCTACTGTCCAGACGTGGCGGTGTCAGACTCTGCTATGATAGGTCCCTGTTCTCAGGTTGGTGGGAGCAGAGGACTACTCCCTGCGGCTCCACTGATTGCTTCTATTGTCCTGACTGACGACTGGCCTGATTGCCTATTGCATGTGCACCTAAAAACTAGCAACCACTCATTTGACGACAATGAGGTTAAAATCTTTGTGAAAGAAATTAGATGCTTTGAACGGGGAGTTAAAGAAGCTATTTTCATAAAACAGCAATATCCTTCCCTTAACCGTAATGGTGGGGTGAGGTTCAATTTGGATCGTTCGTACAACAGAGTGCTTAGGCAACATATGATTAGTTATGCTGATGAGGTGATACCAGGGCTAATAGGGCAATCAGGCCAGTCGTCAGTCAGGACAATAGAAGCAATCAGTTGAGCCGCAAGGAGTAGTCCTCTGCTCCCCCCAACCTACCTGAGAGCAGGGACCAATCATAGCAGAGTCCGGCACCGCCATGTCGGGACAGTAGGGATATATATATAGGGCCGAAACTACCAGTAAGACTTTATTTCGCTGAAAAAGCATCTTGCATAAGAAGAGAAACGTCCGACACCTTCAAAGAAGTACAGATGACGGCTGAAGAAACCTTTTCATCTATGTCACAGAAAAAACAGTGGGAATTTGCAAAGGCACTCAGCAAATATTAATGATGACAATGGGGAAATCTAGAGTGGAATATCTGTACCTATTTAGGAAAAAAACTGCATATGCTTTCTATATCCCACTTCCTCATATGATTTGCAGGTAACTGGAGCTTATCGTGGCTGACACCCTGAACTGGTTGCCAGTCACTCGCTGGGCACAGCTGTTCACACCTTTGGCAATTTCGAGTCTTCAAGTACCGTATTTTCCGGTTTATAAGGTACACCTTCATGAATGACGTGTAAAAAGGTTTTCCATCTGTAAGGCACCTTGTATTATTGTATGAGGTGCGACAGTAGAGACTGGGTTACATTTTATATATCCCAGCATGAACCGCACATTGTTTCACTACTACAGGGTAAAATTGAGTCAGTCGGTGGTTTTTGACAGTCGTTGCGAGACCTCATATGTCATATAAGGCGCAGGGTCATCTTTTGAAGAAAATGGAGGCTTTTGGGTGCGCCTTGTGCACCATATAATTAGGAAATTTAAGAAATTTGTTTTTCAGATGTAGCATGAAGGAAGAGTTTCCAATCCGTATCTCTTAAATATCAGACCTGCACACAACCACAAATAACAGGTTGTAGAACAGATCAAAACTGCATTGGGAAGCTGTGTTTAATAATGTGTAGAGATGAAATAGATATCAGTTCGGCACAAATGTCAGTTAAGTGTTTAGTAAACACGGCTGATGTCCTTGGCTGATCTGAATATGATGGAAGTGTGTAACTGCACAAGAATGGAACTGCAATTACACTCCTCAAATGACCACACTCCAACAACCTTTCATTGTTTTAATGAAACTTTCATGAAAACTTTCATTTTTTTAATGTTGTCACGACGCAAAAAGAAATGTGAAATAACTTCCTGGATTTTGGATGGGACAAAGGTGTGCATTTCTCTCCATCCAAAACAGTAGTGTCAGGGGAGCACTAATTGTTTCCGAATAGGTAATTGCAACCACCTGGGAATGGCCAATTGCCACTTGGACTTGATTGGCCTGAAGCTCAGGTGAACAACCTTTAAAAGCGGAATGAGGAAGTCACTCCGAGGGAGATGGGACAGCCTGGAGAGCAGTGTTACCTGTGGTATCCTGCAAAGTGTCCTCTGTTGCGACTTCAAATAAAGAAAACTTGAAATCTCCTTCCTGGATATGGCTGAATGAACTTTGTATCCTTTTTCCACCTTGCTTACTGTTTCGCCGCATCATGTATTCCAATGACAAAACTTGCAAATAAACGACATCAACAGAGTGAAGAGGTGTGAAAGTTTACATTTTAAGCGCCTTTCAAAGCTCAACTGTGTGTTTCTTCACACCTCGGGGTAAGTCTCGGGTCAGAGGGGTCAGGGTGCTGAGTTCTTGCCAGGCAAGATAAGATTTACTCTTTTGTATATTTTACCAGTGGTTAAACTTACTTACTTACTTTGGGTGCTCCGGTTTCCTCCCACATTCCAAAAACATGCCTCACAGGTTAGTTGTTTCCTCCAAATTGTCCCGATATGTGATTGTCAGTATGAATGGTTGTAAATCTCTGTGTGCCCTGCGATTGGCAACCAATTCAGAGTATACCCCGCTTATCACCCACAGACAGCTGGGATAGACTTCAGCATAACCCTTCTAAATGGATAAGAAAATGAATTCACAGATGGATGGATATTTCAAGCCTATTTCATTCCCACATTTCTGAAACAGAAGTGCAACATCTAAGTGGTTCCTAAGTGTGCTATGAGGAAGATAAATCTTGATTGATTTTACAGTCAAGTGCCAGCAAGACTTGGTGACCTTGGAGGTCACTGTGGTGAAGGTCACAGCTTCTTAGATTTTCTCCTTCACTTTGAACGATAAAGCAAATTAGACAAGAGCTCCTGCTGAATCAAGGGTAGAACCTTGCTGTGAGGGGAGAGGTCAGAGTATATCAAGAGGCCGGTGTTTCTCTTCTTGCATTGAGGTCACACACTTCTGGGCAAGGCCAATATGACTGGGAACCGTTAATACTTGTAAATGCCATCTAGAGGGAGGTAGGTGCAATGTTTTTCATTGTGGAACAGCAGGCAAGACAAGAAAACGAAACAGGCATTGGTTTTAATACAACCACCTAAAGAGTTTACATAACACGAGGTTACAATATACCAGCCAAATAAAAAAACTATAAATGCCAGATCGCACTCCACTTTCGTTCTTGCACAGAGGTAGCAGAGTGCTTTTCTTAAAAGTATTTGAAATGTCAATTATTTTCCAAACAACAGTCCCAGACATCAGTGTCTGCAGAGTTGGTTATGTAAGTGTCAGAATTTTTTGGGATTCCCACTAGCCTGATGTGTTTGAGGTGCATGCTTGCTTTCAGTTGGACCGACTTACTGGCAGAGTGAGATGAAACACAAACCATCCTTGCTGACTTATGGACGTGCTTGCAAATTCGCATATGTACCAGTGGTATGGCAAAGAACAGAACATCCTTTTTTTCCAGGGGGGTAGCGATGATGGTGGTGATGAGGAATGTCAGCATCTGTGTTTGGGATTTTTGTTTCGATTTTATGCCTCTTTTTTTCCAAAGATGCCAGCAAATGGACCACACTTTGAACGTGTTTATCCACGTGGCCAGCAAATTGACTAATAATAATAATAATACATTTTATTTCAAGCGCCTTTCAAAACACCCAAGGACACTTTACAATAAAAACAATAGAACACAGCACATAACAATAAAACCATAAGTAAAATGATAAATAATAAAATAGCAGAGAGAATTATACATTGAAAGCAATTTTAAACAAATGGGTTTTGAGATGAGCCTTGAAAATAGGGAGGGAGTCAATATTACGGATGTTGGGTGGGAGTGAATTCCAGAGTTTGGGAGCAGAGCTAAACTGTATTAATGGTAAATGGACGCAAATTAGTACACATATCTTATATGTTCTGTTCAATAATACACTGGATCCATATATATACTGGATATATACAGTATACAGGATTGTTCGCCCTTTGGTTAGCTATCCTGGGTGAGTCCCATCCATCAGCAACTGGTTCATTTGTGCTGTGAGGCGCTCGTGGAGGGCTGTGAGTTTCTTTAGCCAGTAAGTGTGTACCATATCCAGGCCTGGTGCCGTCCACTTTTTTTATACCTGAGACTCTTTCTTGTATGTCTGCCGCTGTGATGGTAACTGGGTTCTGTTCAGGGAGGTTGCTGTGCTCCTCTTTCAGAGTCACCAGCCATTGTGCACTGCTGTTATGTGTGACGTCCTTCTCCCATATGCCTTTCCAGTATCTTTCAGTTTCCAGCCTTGGAAGGTCTGCTCTGCTCTGCTGTTAGAACCCTGCCACTGAGCGTACACTTTCGCAGGTTGTGTTGCGAACAGCCTGTTTATTCTTCTGGCCTCATTCTCTTTCGTGTACCTCCTTAGGCGACTGGACAAGGCCCTGAGTCTTTGTTTGGCAGTTTCGAGTGCTTCAGGTATGCTTATCTGCATGTACCTCTTGGGTATTAGCCTTTTATTCACACCTCTCTGGTCCTCCGTCAATTGACTCACATCTTTCCGAGCCGCCTTGATCTTGGCCTCCAACCATCTTTTCCATGGTGGGTAACGAATCTCGTGGATCTCACGGTTGCTCTTGTAGCCGAGCATCTCTAGGATCACTGATGCTGAGGTGTATATCAGCTCATTGGTTTCCGTGATCGTTCCGGTCGGGATCGTTCTCAGTGCTGCATTCACAGTTTCCATGAGACTTTCCAGTGGTACTTCACATAGCCGTTGTAAGCGTTTTCTTGGTTGCCCAGTTTTCATTCTTGCCATGATCTTATCTCTCAGGTCAGTTGCTGCTTCGCTCAGCATTTCATTCATTGGGGCTTGCTTCCCAACCCCATCATTCATTGGGGCTTGCCTCCCAAACTCTGGTCGAAACTCTTCCTCTGATGTGGCAGCCTGGGGCCCTTCACCTCGGAATTTGTGGTGTACCTCGTCAATCTCAAGTTGTGATAGCAATTGCCGTTTGTGGATATTGGAACACTGAGCTACTAGTTGTTTCGTGGTCAACCGTGACTGTGGGTTTCGAAGTAACCATATATATATATGTGTGTGTGTGTGTGTGTGTGTGTGTGTGTGTGTGTGTGTGTGTGTGTGTGTGTGTGTGTGTGTGTGTGTGTGTGTGTGTGTGTGTGTGAACGGACAGACAGACAGACAGAAGGATAATGGGATGATCATTAAGCTTAAAATTTAATTCATTGTGATGGTACATAATGAAACTGTGGTTTAGCATTTTTTCAGGCCATGGGTGAGTTGAGTATTTGCAGCCCCGATCTGTGTATCGGAAGTTTCATTGAGTTTGTATGTGCACCTTTTTATTTAATTTTATGTGTGTTTTACAATGCTATTGGCAGCCATTGTTAGGGCGGAGAAAATATGACACTCACTAATGGATTGTGTTCATTGTTACACTTTCTTCATTGAGTGTATAGACCTGGTGACTTCAAGCTTTTGTTAATGAAGTGCATAATCATTATAAGGCAGACATACTAGTAATCAAAAACTTGTCCACATATGTTGAGAATAAAAAGGATAGAACATTGATGTTTTCTTTGCGGTCGTATAAATCTCTCTTCTAATGTTGCTGAAGTGACGTGTTTCTTTACATGTTTGGTCCTGCTCTAATTACACATAGCTGGGGATTGGTTTCCCCCATAAATACCCCTGTACAGAAGTTAAGTTTTTCTCTGTTAGGGGATCTATAATTACTACTAATAACTGTTATTACATAATTTTCTGTTTTTAGCAAACCAGAGAAATAGGTGTCTTTCTGTCTCTGCTCCCTTTTAGAGCCATACTCATTTCCTCATTGATCCACTCATCAGGCAGGTTTGGATGCAGAATCAGTAATAGTTTTGAAAAACACAATATGTTTAATGCAGCCCCCCAAAAATGAAACCAATAAGACAACAATCATGTGATTGAAGTCATCCCCGAATAACTTAACCATTTGTCAATCACTCAAGCCTGACCTGCAGTGATCATTTTTCAAATTTGTTCCTGCGACTTTGAGATAACATAACAGTAACAAGTGTTAAGTACCGTGTCGGGTTGATTAAAAACAAGCACAATAACAGTGTGTTCAAAGGAAATTCAGTCATCTTATGAGTGGTGTAGCCATTTCCTGGACAAAAGGAGTGACTTCCTCGACATAATGGTTGCCCAACAATAGTCTGTGATCGGTTGTGAGGACGAACTACCACATGGGGCCAAAATTAGACAGTCAAATAGTGTCTTTCTCTGTCTCTGTCTCTGTCTCTGTCTCTGTCTCTGGTCTCTGTCTCTGGTCTCTGTGTCTGTCTGTCTGTCTGTCTGTCTGTCTCTCTCTCTCTCTCTCTCTCTCTCTCTCTCTCTCTCTCTCTCTCTCTCTCTCTCTCTCTCTCTCTCTCTCTCTCTCTCTCTCTCTCTCTCTCTCTCTCTCTACAACACCAAAAATATTTTATTCAAGTTTAAATTTGTTGATTAATGCACAAAAAATAATGTGCGCGTTTACATATTTAAATTCATAACATTTGTGAAAAGTAAATAATTAAATTCAGAAAGATTCATGATTTCAAAGATTTCATGATATGAGCAAATCTCATTTGCTTGTTCGACTAGCGATGCCTGACTCGAGACCAACGGGGTAAACGCTACTGCGGGTCAGTCGTACGAGATAGTGATGGGAATTCCGGCTCCTTTCAGAGAGCCGGTCCTTTTGGTTCGGCTCACTTAAAAGATCCGGCTCTTTTGGCTCTCAAATGGATTCTCAGTTTTTTGTTGCTTAAATTAATTAACTACCAAAAATCATGGAAAATTATGTGAAAAACAAATTACAGTACTCAATTAAAAATACACAATGTGAAATATTTTTATTTGTATGGCTTTATTTCGATGTGCACAGAGAGCATCCACTAACTTTCACGTTCCCAGTGGTTACGCTGGTCTGATGATGATCAGCTGTCACTAATTTGTTTTTATATTAATAATGCTGTAATACCAACCTGTGAAATTGATAATAATTGAACAACAATAATAACATCATAATGTGATAAAAATGTGTCCACCGTACCTGTCTACACTTAACTACAGCGACCTGCTCAAATGGCTCCAAAACAGTGCATGCGTCCTGCAGTACCTCTCGAGCTCCTCTGCTAAATTCTCAGAAATGTGTCTTTCATTAACTCAAAACAATCCAGCAGACAGGTCCCCACTTTGAAATTTTCAATAAAGTGGCATGTAACTGACGTAGGATGTTGTGGTTCAGGATTCCAGCACTCAGTTGTTCGACAAACAGCTGAGACTTTTTTGGCCCGTTCTTTGACTCCAGCACGTTCTTTGTCATATATGATTAAGTTATGATTCTTTGAGAAAGTGTTTTCAGAATGAGAATCAGAAAGCCTGAGGGCGGGGAATAGAGGGGGGAAAAGTCGGCTCCTTTTTAGAAGCCGGTTTTCATCGTTCAGTACAGAAATCCGGCTTCAAGAGCCGGCTCGTTCGTGAACGACACATCACTATGTACGAGCGTCTACGAGAGGCTCATATTTATTTTTCTCTCTTATCGAACCCGCTTACACAAAGCAACAAAATCACAGCAAAAAAAATCCTGAAAACAAAAGAACCACATCACCGAGCGTGCTTGAACACACACGAAGGAAATCCTGCTTTGCATCTCAGTGAGCTGTCCAATGGGAACACGCGGCTTCACTTTTTTGCCTGGGATGAGATGGTGAGAAGGGGAGGAGGGTATTTCCCACCTCGTTCACTCCTCCCCCTTTGAACCCGTAAAGATGCACAAAATCCTCTTTTCCTTTTCACTTCAAGGGGTCGCCACAGCAAATCGGTGTCCTCCAAAGATGCACAAAATAAACTTAAACAAACTAAAATAAAAAAATAAAGCCACGAGCCACCCCCCTTTCAACTCCCATGGCTCGTCGGACTGGTGGCTCCTCGACATCTGCTCCTCCTGCTCCCAACAACAGTGCGCGCTCCCGCGTCTCGAACCCACACCTCCGGCACCTCCTGCCCTCTTCCCAGGACCACTGAGCTCTCTGATATTTTTGTGTGCGCGAGAGATCATGTGGAGCCCCTATGCATGTGCCCTCAACCTTCCCCGGCTTTAGCTCTTCTCGCCGACGGAGGACGCACCTCCCGGTCTCTCTCCTTCCAGTCTCGCACGTCTAACCGAACTCGAGCCGTGTACCATCGAACGGAACACCAACGGCTGCTGGCCGGAGGGTTTTCCCTATTTGCGTCCTCCGTTTTCCGTCAGAGGACAACTCGGGACGGATGCGCGCAGCGGAGGTGTCGGATGTTTGAGAAGGCTGACCATAGTTGTTTTAAATTTACGTTTCTGAGAGCATGGAGTCTGTGGAAAAGGAATGTGGGGCGCTGGGTGGGTTATTCCAGGCAATCGTCAACGACATGAAGGTAAGAGAAACGTTTTAATAGACTGATCTAGTTGCTGCTGCACAGTTTGTCATCAGATATAAATTTACTGCCTTTGTGTCTTTCCTTGGCTCCCTCCTCCACTTCACACTGTCTGCAAACATCCATGCAGGATAACCTGATAGATGAAACACGTTTTCCTTTGTTTTATTTGCAGAAGTGCCGCAAGTTTTTACTATGTATGGTCTTCTGCAAGTATCTTTGCTTGATAGGCTATCCACTTTATTTTTTTCACCACCTGCCCCCCTCAATCACAACTCTATAGAGTACATGTTATTTCTTGTTGTCATTATGTATTTCTATGAGATTATATGGTATATTAACATTACCCAATTTATATATTTATTATCGAAAAATTATCATAAAGGAATAAAAACCTCACTCCCATTAAAGATCTCTTACTCTTTATTTGAGTGAATAAATGAGCCAAGCCATCATATAAACTGCAATATTATTTTTCGATATTTCAAGAATAATTCCATCATGAATGGAACTTTTATGGATGTGCATAAGATTCGAAAATAATAATCAGAAATATTGTGAAAATAAAACCATCAATTATTGCAACTGAGACAATTTTATGATTGATTAAAAATATTGTTGTTGCCCTTCATCCTCTTTTACCCCTTGTACATTATGACTAGATAGATTTAAATCTCATGGGTGCTTTTAATAATTGACCAGCCTTTGACAGAAAAAAGCAACTCAGATTTGTTATATCATGTACCCGCTAGTGTTATTGATTTTACATGTGCCATGCACACTGTTTTTTTTTCCTCAAAACCTAAGTGAACTAGTTTCCAAAACACCATCTATTTGCATCCAATTATATAGGACCCACATTCAAGCATGTGTTTGTTGTGTGCTGGGGTAGGAGGCTTTCTAGTGAAGGAAGTTGAATCCGGGTGGTCTGTAGTTGTTCACAACAAAAGATGGAAGTACAAACACGTTCATTAGGCTTGGGAGCAGGCCTCTAGAAAGTATTCCTGTAGCTTGTCCTCCTTTAGTTTACAAGAGCTTTGCCAGCATGTCCAGCATTGAACCGAATGGTTATTGATCGCTGGGTTGCAGGGATCACATTGCCTTTGGACAAACTATTTATGGACCCTCTGTCAGGCTCCAACCAAATTAGCTCTCAGCAATTGGCAGGCTCTGGTTAAGTTCCATGTATTTTGTTTTGTGGTACACACAGAGAGAAAGAGAGAGAGAGAGAGAGAGAGAGAGAGAGAGAGAGAGAGAGAGAGAGAGAGAGAGAGAGAGAGAGAGAGAGAGAGAGAGAGAGAGAGAGAGAGAGAGAGAGAGAGAGAGAGAGAGAGAGAGAGAGAGAGAGAGAGAGAGAGAGAGAGAGAAGATCAGTTTAAAAAAAGTGTTGAAACGCAGATGAATGAGTCTGAAGCCCTGAGTCAGCAGTGTCCGCGTCCACTGTCGTAGACAGACATCTAACCTCATTCATGCCGCCTGGCTGGTCAATACAAGCCTGCCAGACCAGCTTTGCCCCCGGGGGCTGCACAGACTAACAGTTTCCTGTGGTGATCTCAATTGTTTGCAAAAGACTGATTAATGTTACTGTGTGGTGTGCCGTGCTCTGACACAAAAACTTACAAAGTACAAAACTTGAGTCACTGAGCCCACTGGCAAATTGTCTTGATTCTTGCTGGTTATGTAACTGCCACAGTAAAAGCACAGAGTGGGAAACCATGTTGTGGGTGAAGCAAAGCAAAATGATTAATCGACAATGATTTGAAGTACCCGAAAAAGGGATTTCCTGTGTGCAAATAACTACCTGACAAGAAGCATTTTTAATGGAACCTATTCGGTCAAAGCACATCAGTTCTGAAGAATGACGATTGCAACAGGTGGATTGACTGCTATTCAATATTTTAAAGGAGGAACAAATTGGTTTCTTATTTTATAAACTGTTTTTTTCTCTCTCAGATTTGTGATATTCTTTCACTCACTCAACTAGTTGCTGCATTTTGCGATATTGTACCTAACAGACACTTCAGACCACTTTTCTCTTGACCTCGTGAAGATTGCAGGTGAGCAAGGATACACCTTGGAACGAAAGAGGCCCTGAAATGTCAGGGTGTTTTGTGCAGATTTTATTTTGTTCAAGAGACTCCTCAGTATAGCTGTCCTGACCACCAACCTGGAAGGATGACATCTGTATCCTCCTCAGGTAGTGGCTCTGGATGAAAAGAGACGTGACACCCCCACCTTGATCACTTTGCTTGCATCCTCTGTGCCCATCATTTTTTGTCTCTTCATTCAGTTGTCTTGGCATCACAGCAGTCCTTCAATAAGGATCTTCAAGGATGGTGCCTTACAAATACTAACTTGGTCGCCCTAAATCATTGGGACAACCGCAAAGCAGGGCCTAAAATAAATGCTAGAGCTAGAGCAGTGGTTCTTAACCTGGGTTCGATGGAACCCTAGGGGTTCAGTGAGTCGATCTCAGAGGTTCGGTGGATCCTCCGCCACAGAGGTCCACCCCTCAGTCTAGACTGCAGTTAGTAGTTACAGTCATTGGAAGAAGGGTTCGGTGAATGAGCATATGAAACTGGTGGGATTCGATGCCTCCAACAAGATTAAGAACCACTGAGCTAGAGTGATTAAAAGCAAAAGCGGTTGTTGATTATTTTGCGGCCCGACAGCTGTCGAATGAAGAATGAGAGACGCGCAAACTTTATTGCTGTGTTGTTCATTGCTTGTGCCAAGGAAAAAAGACGATTACATTCCGATATTGAATAAATGGAAAGTCAAATTAAAAAATGGGACTTATTTCAAGTCAGTTTTCCCCCTTTTGCTGTCCCAGACTTAAAAAAATGGCCTGGTTTTATGCCATCCTCCATAAACCAAGAAGTAGCTTGTTAACGCTTGAATCAGATGGGCACACAAGCCACAAATGTGTTCACTTATAATAGTTCAGCTTTGCCAAAGCTCTTGAGCTCCGAGATATCCCATTCTTGTGATCTTTAAAGACAGACTATTTAATGCTTTTAGTCTCATTAGATGTTGTGGCCTATCAGTAAAAAGTGAATGCCTCTGTTTTAACTTCCCCCTCGCTGTGGGGGACTCAGCCTTGAATGTGTTTTATGTTTGGCTCCTGTTCTCTTAGCTCAAGGCAATGACTGATTAACTTGGGTTAAATCCACTGCAGTTTTTTTCCAAGACTTGTATGGGGGGACACATCATCATGATAGAAGCGCGTATGTAGATCTCAAAATGTTGAACAGCCATTTAAAGGACAACCGACACCATTTTTTGTTTCCTAACTGACATCAGAAAAACGTTTTATAGCATCTAAAATACCCAAAATACGTAGGCTGATATTTTTAGTCAAATGCAAAACACCAATAAAATGACTTAAAGTGTCCCAAAACTGCCATAAATGAACTTTAAACTGGGGAGATTCAGAAAGGGACTTTCAGAAAGGGACTTTCTGAATCCCCCTTGTTCGTGACATCAATATGGGTGACACACCACCTTGCTCCAGAATCAAAACAATGGCTTCAGAGAGTTCAGATTCGGAGAAGATGCTTTCTTGTTACTCATCCAGTTATGAATATGATTCAAATAGTTCTGAAGAGGAAAGCATAAATGTTTGCAATCGATTAAAGAAGTCCTTCCATCTCAATTCGAGCCATCTGCAAGCGATAAAACCGGTGAAGATCTGGACTCCGATGTAGAGCCCAGAAAATGCACAAGCTTGTGCGCCATGCTCCTTTGGAAATGGGCTGATTTGTCCGCTGGGAATTCGTGTAAACGTACACCTTCTTTATGAGTGTTAGCTCAATTGGCTGCGACACAACGATTCACCATCGCGTTTTTATGTAGTTTTCCTACTAATTTCGCGATCAACACTGTGTTTTCAGATGAAAAAAAGTACCCAAAATGCATTGTGTCGTTTTCTCGGTCAGGGGCATTCCGAATGTGACGTCACTTAGGGAATCGTCATCAACTCGAAAAGAAGACTTCCTGAATATTCAGTGCGAGTCTTAAAACGTAAAATATAGCTATATGCGGTGGAATCTTTGTAAAATGCGCTCAGTAGAAGTCATTTGAAGTGATTGTACAAATTATGGAGGCAACTTTTCCGGAGGTGTCGGTTGTCTGTTAAATAGCAGCTCTGCACAGAAAAAAAAAATGGATGTTTGAGTTCATTCATAGACCTTTTTCTTGCCTCAGGGTCGCAAGGTAAAGGCTGTTTGTGCTGTTCGAACCTTATTTGAATGTAATTGAATCTATTTCAATCAAAGTGAAGACTGTGAAACTTAGCAGCCACAGTCTTGTAACACGCTGAAACAGATGAAATTATATAAAATAATATTATGTCTGACTCATTCTTTTTTCTTGTTCTGTCTCCGATTAGAGCTCTTACCCCGTGTGGGAAGACTTCAGTGCCAAGGCTACCAAACTGCATTCTCAACTCAGGTGATTTTTGTCAGAGGCTTGACATTTCTGAATTCATACTGAAAATTAATATTTTATAATATTATATATTATCAACATATTTTCAGGACAACAATTCTGGCAGCCGTGGCCTTTTTAGATGCTTTTCAGAAAGTGGCCGACATGGCGACCAATTCAAGAGGTAAGGCTGTTTTTTTTCTTTCTTTTTAAAAAATATAACTAAATTTATTGTGATTCATACGGCAATCTCATCAAAATAATGTATTCAATAGATTGTGTGATAAAAAAAATCAGGAGCGATCTTTGTACTTTGATTACAGTGATACCTTGGTTCTCGACCATAATTCGTTCCAGGACCCTGTTTGAAAAGCGATTTGTTCGAACACCGAAACCATCTCTTTGCTCTTGTCACTTGCGAGTTGACAGCGGGGGGCGGGGCTGCCTCTCCCGGCCGCCCTCCACCTGCTGTCAATTCTCTAATCACGGACACGGAGCATTTATACGGTTCACGATCACCTCGCCAATGCCGGATGATTGACTCACCTCGCCACCGTACCTGGACTCTTCCTTCGATGCGCGAGTGTATCCGGTCCGAGGTATTTTCCCTGCGTCCCGTAAATTTATGTCATCTTCCGGGATTGCGTAATTTTTCACCCTCGTGTGCCATTTGCTTTTTGGCGTAGTAAGCGGGTCCGATCACCCCCTGCCTTCTTACTTGCTGTGTTTTCTTTTATTTGTGAATAAACATCCTGCTTGGGTAGTATGTCTCTGCCGCCTGCTTTGGGATCCCAAACATTCCACTACGTTCTGACGAGTCAGCTGCCGTCACTTTCGCTCGGAACGTGACAGGTACGGATGACTCGGCTACAGGATGTTCTTTTCTCTTAAAATATCTATCCATTGACACTTGCTCTCACTCCCACCGCCACATCACTAGATTTCACAGCCTCCTTATTCTTTAATATCGTACTGATCATAGATTTCGCCATGCTGTATTTCCTCGCCAGATCAGACACTCGCACACCTCCTTCATATTTTGCAATTATTTCTTTCTTAAATGCAATAGTTGTACGCACTACATTTCTCTTGTCACTTTTAGCAGCACTTACTTTCTTTGGAGGCATGATTAGGGGCTAAAACTCTTCGTACACCTATATTAAACGCTAGAGCAAAACGCAGTACGTCCGCAAGCGACAACAGTTGGTCACGGAGAGAGCGATACACCCGTACGCCGCTCAGCACCCCACCCTCGCGTACGCACTCACGCGTCATATTGGCGTTCGAACACCGACCGGTGTTCGAACTACAAAGCAAGAATATCTCGAATATTTTGTTCGAGCTCCGATTTGTTTGAACTGTGAGGCGTTCGAGAAACGAGGTACCACTGTACTATTATAGGCAGCAGACTACAAAGTGGAGTTAGATTTGTATCACAATTAAAAGGATGTACAATAGGAGGTCATTGAAATGAATGAATGACACCTCCAGATGAATATGTGAATATGTGGTGCTTTAGTAAAAGAGTTCCTTTTTCAGTGACATACTATCCAACGTTTATGTAACGCCCCATGAGATTTTGTGTGAATTAGGTTCATGACCTTTGGTATGACCCAAAACCGGCATTTCGTTTACACGGGAACTGTTTGCATTGAGTCCATGTTCGATGACAGTTGGATTTACACAATGTGAGAATGCCGATTGCTGCAGCCAAGCAGAGTAAACGGTTCAACCCTCCTCCTGCTCATGGAGCGGAGTAGGAAGATGACATAAAAAGAGAGGCCAGTGACATTGTAGTCACATGATTAACAGCGTTATAAACTCTGTCAAACTTAGAAGCACCAACACAGTTATAACGTTGGTCGCTTTTCGTTCAGAGGTTGGGCGCTTGCTGTATTTAGCTTAAATCAGACAAACGACTCAGCCAATTTACTACTTGCCACTGCATGGTCATCACGCAAGTATCTTAACACAAAGTTCAATGCGCGTGTCCACAAAATGTTCCGGGTTTATGTGTTTTTTTCAAATAAAAACTCTCAGACTAATTTGTTTATGAACCTCATTTTGTGGTGATGATTCTCAATTTTTCTCACAGTTAAACACCCATCACCAACGGCTACTTTGCATGCATGTCACATGAAGCGCAGGCCACAGACGCAAATGCCATGTTGATTCTTCTCTCAATGCTAAACCCATGCTTTGCTGCCACGCTGCCGACTGGGATAAACAGTGCCAGGCTGAGCTTTGAAGTTGAGAAAAATGTTCTCTCAGGAAAGTGATCAGAGGTTTGCATGCCTCTTGAGCGTGGGATTGCATGATCCTGAAAGCGTCGGTTTCAGTGGTAGAAAAACCTGTGATTAGTTTGTGCGCTAGGGCCACAACTATTCACGTCCGATGCAATAACAATAAGTCTTTAAAATAGTGCACACTCTCTGATGTATGTTTGTGACCTTTGTCAGTGAAAACTAATAGATCCACCGTATGCCCAAATAGACATAACAAAAAATTAATGCTTCCAAATAAGCTGTGGTTGTGTCTTGTAACCGTGTTTATCAAAATGTTCAGGGCCAATCACATTTCTGAGCTCATTGTATCAGCTGAAAAATATTTTTCAAAATCTATATATTGAGACACAAAGATGTTACCAAATCGGAACAGTGCTAGCTTAATTTTATAGTACACAATGTTTTCAGGGCTTGGATGGGGCTTGATGGTGACAGTCACTCAAATTCAAGTGACCTGAAAAAAAGGGACAGTGAAATCCATGATGTAGTTTGTAGAAATGTTGCCTTGATTATGTAGTTTTTGGTATCCTTTTCTTTGTGACTGTGTTTCTTCCTTTTATTTTCAGCTCTCTGTGGGCACTGTGCTGTCAGCCTTTAGTTTGCCATTCAAAGTGATTGTGCCTGACAGTTTGTCATGTTTGTATTGGCCCATGGGGCAGTTATGACTATTCATCCAAACTAGCCAAATGCGATCTGACCAATAAAAATTCCTCAAGAACAATCTGCTCAATACCTTATTTCAACCTATCTGTATAATTTTCGAATTAATCGCAGGAGGATAAGAAATCATAAAATAATTCTTAACACTTATGTGTCTCCCCCCCCAATAGTTATCACTTATCACTGCTATACAGTGCAATCATTAATGGCTTTGTGTGACCTACAAGACTACCACTACAGTGCTCTTAGGATATCCAAAGTTCAGAGGCAAGGGCTGCTCAGAGAAGTGACAATCCAAGCTTATTATTTTCTTGGCTCCTAATGAGGTCTGCTGATCTGCTTTGTCACCCTGCTCGCCGCAACAGCAGCACCCTCAGCCACATCGTCGCCAGCAGCACCAGCAGGCAGACTAGCTACAGGCACAGCTGATTAACACAGATTTCTTTGGAGATGATAGTGGAGAACAAGATGTAGGTCAAATCCCCCTGCATGGGTACAGATGAGCATGTAAACTCTCCTGGCACATGCATACATGTATTAATGAAACAGCCCATGCATGCTCGTAGACTTATATTTTAGGCCGACAGCTGGCAGATGGATACTTGATCTTTCACATTCCCACACACTTTTAAACACCCTGTATTGCTACCTACACACTTTGTAGAGCCCACTCGGTGCCGTGTGTTTGTGCATTGTCACATTCACTTTTTGTTTCTCTGCTAACTGAGTTTGTTGTGGAGATGCATTCAATGGCCTGAAGTGATCTCAGCAATGCATTCTTTCCTGAAAAACCAAACAAGGTTATTGGTGGGTTCGACAATTCGAAGGAAAGACTTCAAATTAAACAGTAAATAGTTGTATAAAATCGAACAATACATCCACCTAGTAGAGGAAACAGGGCACGGGGAGAGATGATTGAACAAATGTATAAAGTGTGTCACCCAAATGTACACTCAATGCTTCATTAAACAAATAGGGTACAGAAAGTGCTTTAGAATGAATGACTCTCTGTGTATTTGTGTTGTCATATTATTTGTAATTTAGTTTTTTTGTTCATTTGACTTCAAGATTACTTTTGATTAATGTTGTTATCGATTCAGGCTACTCAGAGTACACTTACTGCCAATGATTGATTTCATGTTAATTAGTTTGTGATTCAAAAAAAATATCAAAGGATGCTCCACATCTCTGCTATGGGTTAATGCAGCGTTAATCTCAGAAATACGACGCAGACAATCAAAACGATTATTCCAAATGTCAACGATTTAACATGGTGCAAATTAGTTGTCGATTTTGTGAGGCTAGTCTCTAAGTTGTGATACTGTGGTGATTCTTTTAGTCCCAGCAATTTGCTTGAGAGAGTGTCGGCATTGACTAGAGCACCTTGTGTTAACATTTGACTTGGTTACATCGTTTAAAATATTTTGTATTAAATCATGTTTCTCCTCATTGTAACCTGCATTATATCGTAGTCACATATAAGGCCACAGTGGTAGCACCTCATTGCATTGTCGACCACTACCATTACACTTGCATCCTGATTGAGTCTATAGTCTGGCACTTACCCAAGCCTGCCTGCATCCTATTGTGGTGAATAAATATCACATAGGATGTGACCCTGGTCAGCTACATGTTCTGTTCATCTACATTATTATTATTAAACAGTAATTCTCCATTCGTTTATTTACTGATCTGCTTTATACTCTCATAATGGTTTCGGGGCGTTCGGGGGACGATTCTAGCTGTCTTCGGGCACGAGACGAGATAGATCCTGAACTGGTTACCATCCAATCGAAGAGCAAATATGCCGTGATCCCAATCGGGACAATTTAGAGTGTTCAATCAGCCTGCCATGTTTTGGAATGTGGGAGGGAACCGGAGGACCCGGATAAAATCCACGCAGGCATGGGGAGAACATACAAATTCCACACATGGGGGGCCAGAGCTGGAATCGAACATCCGATGCCCAACCTTGTTAGTTTTGAAAAACATTTGATGCTGTGGGAACGGGATAGTAACGGGAACATGTTTATTGCACGGCTCGTTTGTATCTTCTTTGAGTAATGTCCATAACACAATACAAATCAATAAAATAACTGACATTTCAAAATAATGTTGTCTGACGCAATATCTTTGTTGAACAAATAACATCCAGCCTGATGGAAGAAGACTTAAACCTCACATCCGCAACCAAAACTCAAGAGGAAAATATGTCTTTATCATTGGATGTTTGATGTTTGGAAGCGAGGTATGACTTGCTCCCTGTTGGATATGAGAACTGAAGAAGGTTTACAGGCACATCTTGGGCTTCACTTTTCTGACTTTTAAATTCAAACACAAAGAAACAACCCACTCAGCCCCCCAACCCCCTTCCACACACACAAAAAGAAGACATGGTTGCCAAAAAAAGTACATTTCACTCCAATAACAGTTTCCTTGTTCCTGTCCAAAGAGGGAGAAACGTGTATAAACATATTATGATTTCCCTTTGTTGACTTGTGCAGCTTTTTGTACTAGCAATGACCTTATTTAGAGTGCCTCATTGTCACGTCTTACCGTGTGCATGTGCGTGTGTGTGTGTGTGTTAATGTGTTTGTGTGTGTGTGTCTTAATATATCAATCTGCCACGCTCTGTCTTGTGTTCATCGCTTCCTCTTGCCTGTGGAGTCCATTTATGGTTTATGGTCATGGCTGTGTGTGGGTATTATGAACACTCAAAAGGAAGTCAGATGGCAGGCTTTCACGTCGATGGTTCTGTGTCTTAAGACCAGTCTGAAGAACGATCACAGCTGGGTTCAATAATCGTCTATCCACCACAGAGCTGAAAATTGTGATTAGAGAATTTCCAAGATAAAATTGGTCCATATTATAATCACCCTTCCTTGATTATAACTCTGAGGCTTTGAGGTTTTATTTTTAGGTTGGTCACCCTGTTGGTTTCTGCGGTGACCATTTTTATGCCTGTGTATTAAACTGATGTGTGGTGTATGTAAGAGTTCCGCTTAGTGCCACAGTCTGTGTTTGCTGTTTAGCTGTTGCTATGTTTGACGACATATGTTTTATGTACTTCACTCTCATTTTGGAGATGGCTCAATTAGAGAAAGGTCAAATGGCAGCTTGTGGAAGACTAATGTTCCATCGGGGTATGGCATGCTTGGCTCATCTTTTCAGCGAGCAATGTGAGTTTTGCTAAGGTGGGGGGTTTGTGGTTGCAGTCGGATTTCCACAGCTCTTCGTATACAGGCTCAACATAGGCGTTTTGCTAATCCTCTTAGTCCAACTCTGCACCACACAGACTCAGACTGCCCTTTCGTCCCTCCTAATCGGCCTCCCCCAGGTTGAACAAAATTCACACAATGGGAACTTAAGGCAGACTGCTTAACAACTGTGTGTTCTGACTTTATTTTGTATGTCAGACAATGATGACGGAATGTTAACGGACACAAAATGTTCCTTGGGTTCAATGAAATCCAATATTTTTACTCCTTATCCATCCTTACTGCATATCGAATGGAGGCATCATAGTAGATCAGTGTGTCAGTGAAGTAATAATCTGCTTGTACGCTGTGACTCTTTGGGCTGGCAGATGGGACGGATATCCCTACCCGCCATCTGGACAAGCTGGCACGGACCAGTTACGACCCTGGCCTCGTGTAGAGCAAGATCAGCGGATTACTGTTCTGCACACTGTCCTAAACACTGTAGCTATTTTTTATGGCCACGTCAAATAATGAATGTGTACATGTGACCAAGCTTGACATCCGTCAAGCTTGGCATGTCATGTTTGAAGCCGAGGATGAGTACTGTATTGTCATGTAAGCACCACAGCTGGATAGCTATAGCCACATCCTATGTGGCTTTGACTTAGCGAATAAAAATTAAGGGTTGAGTGGTGGGGTGACCGCTTGCTAAAATGGAAGAACCTTTTCTACAGTCATGTCAACCTCGCAGCCTGTTAATCCTCATTTCCAATAGCCCGAATCTAGTTCGGTTTGCTTCAGTATTGTTTGGAACTGTAAATCCCCAGAAGGTAATGGCAGGCTGAATGGTAATAGCTATATTAACTGGTGTGATATCAAAAGTGTGTGTCAATGAATTAACAGGTCAATATGCATTGCATTTAATGCTGAGACGTGCACAGTACATGCCACAGTACAGTACAAGAGCATTCTCACACAGTACATGATGTGTGAGAATGCTCTGTTTGATAGATTGGCCACATAATACCAACCAACACCAGTGGGCTGTACAATGCAATACTATTGTGAAAAAACCCAAAATATAATGAACGTGTTATGTCGATCAGGGTCAGATATTTTGGGACCATTTCTGCTAAATGTCACAAAATATGCATCAAATTCTTACCTTTCCAGCATAATACTCCGTGGCCCTAATTTCATGGAAAGTGCTTTCTTAGTGTGCGGTTGGAAATGGGCATTTGTGCCATTGCGGGAGTAAACACAGCCAACTTGATTCGCAGCCGATCGAACTGGCTCCCATCATTTTTGTTCAATTGAGCAGAAGCAGAAGCAGAAATGAGTTGCGAGAGTCCGTGTAGGAGTTTGTGCGCTCAGTACATTTGTCTCATTGCTGTACAATTGTTTTGTTAATATCCAGAATAGGAATGTAACAAGATTTACATGTCACTACGGTAATAAACAAGCCACAAATTCCTCCACAGGAAAAATGTTATGTTAGTAAGGTACATCAACATTAATATCTCTGTAAAGAAGTCCCATAGGTAAAATTAACTAAATGGGCCTGTTTGCCGGAGAGCGACGTGTGTTACAATGATCGCAAAGTTGTTTGTGGCATTACTATTCATTGCAGTTGAGTTATACAAGGGACAAAATGCCAATGTATGCTTTTTTAGGCATGAAATAATAACAACAATATTAGTATTCATAATGCAAGTTCAAAAAAGGCTCCAATGAATAATTTAAAAAGGTTGGAAAAGTGTTGCAAGGAGAAGTGTCACGTTTTGCAAGGTGGTGATGGCGGGTGCGGATCCCAAAAAAGCAGGCAGGAGGGAGCAGGAGGTTGTGTTTGACAAATTGTATTAAAATAAAGTCAGCAGGAACAAAATGCAAAACATCAAAATCAACTGAACAGAAAAAATACAAAGTATCAAAAGAAAACCACGTGTAAAAGTCCGCCAAGGTTAAACAAACATATGCACAGCATACAATTGCATACAAAGCACACAACGAACAATGACCCGACACCGGATGTTCGTGCCGGGAGTCATTTTAAGTGTCACTAATTGTAACGACCAGCACCTGCGAGGTGCAGGCAGGGCTGACAGCGCTACCCGGTGGTCGCCAATCCGAACGTGGCAGTCCGCCAAGGCTCGGGACGACAATGCACGTTCTCGTTAAACACTAATCACACATCCGCCCGTTCTATCCAGTATGTCGTATGTTTTTGCTCAAACATTGTCATGCTGACACTACAACACAAAGTTGAAGTACAGCATGCATGTGAGCAGTTATTGTCAGGAACCTGTGAAGAAGATGCACATTTGTATGTACTTTGTACTTTTTTTTTCCTTTCATTCTTTACATCCCGAAAGAGTTGTTTCCACTCAATCGGGTTTAGTTTGTTAATAAAGCAACAATTGTAGGAATAAAGAGCTGTACAAAAATAATAGAATGAAATTACATTAGATAAGGGACAAAGTGAAATTAACAAGTAAAATAAAATAAACAGGATGCACAAGAAGATAAAATCTTTGTTTAATCCCTGGTTGAAAATCCAATGAACGAATGTTTTAAAGATAGATTAAAAAATGCATGAATTTAAGGTACGTGTCAAATGTGAAGTGGCAGTTTGTTAGTCAAAGCCGAATAGTCAAAGCCATATGTCATCATCCGTAAACTAAATCTGGGCCCACAGTACTGATCCTGAGAAACTAAAATCCATACTCGTAGTTAATTGAAGTGTTTCAGGGCAGGAAAACAATTTTGCTAAAATTATTAGTTGACCATCTTTGGATTATGCTTTGTTAAACTCTCTCTGTAGTATCTTTAGTATGGATCAATGGTATGCGAGGAGGGTCGCCAGAAATCAGAGCCCCTGTGCATCCACTTGATGCTGGGGTCATCCATTTATCTCGTCGCTGAAAACTTTGGATGGATTCCAAAAGTACTTTGGACTGTCAATACACCAGACAAAAAGTATACCAACAACAAAATGTTTCTGCCACATCGACTGTCGTTGAAAAGAAAGATACAACATTTGCAATAGGTTTAAGGGTTCATCTTTTCAGACAATGGTCTTTTTTATAGTGAAGATAAAAACGTTTACCTAATTCACTGATCAAAAGACAAGATGAACATTGAATGATGGCGCTCTACCATTTGTCATAAATACATAATGAACACTTCGAACAGGGTCCTGGAACGAATTATGGTCGAGAACCGAGGTACCACTGTATAAGGCACATCTTCAATGAATGAAAAGAGCTTTCCAAATATAAAATATTTCCAAATATAAGGCGCACCACATTATAAGGCGCTACAGTAGACGCTGGGGTTATGTACTACTTCTACAGGGGGGGAAATTGGCAGCTGCTGACAGTAGTTGCGAGACCTGTTATGGCTTAATATTAATTCAAATGTGAGGCGCACCTGTGCATAATGTGCAGGGTCATCTTTTGAGGAAAATGAGGGCTTTTGGGCGCACCGTATACACCGGGAAATACGGTAGTGTATTTGAGTACATCTGGGTTCATTCTGTGACAAAAAGGTCTTTCAGTGTATGCGTAAATGTCCGGGGATGGAGTGTGGACAATCCCGTGTGGAAACGCGGCTACTTAGATTTATTGCGAAGTATAGTACTCCCCCTTTTCAACCTCATGAAAAACACATTCAGACAAGGAGCTAACTTTATTTTTAGAAACGTTTATGTTCCTTCACAGGAGGTTCCACCGACAAAATACCAAAATACTCCCCCTTGTTCCCCCTACCCCCCCACATAATACTCTCCAGAACATGGTTACACCACATTACAGCACAACTGAAGTCTGTCTGCTTCTCAGAGTGCCTCAGGTCATGACTTGGGAGGTGGAAATTGCTGTGCGTGCTCTTTGGGCCAGACAACAATAGGATGAGTGTGTTTGACTCCTCGTGTGGACTAAAACAATCGTGGCGGAGGTGGCTTCCTCACCCTCCTAATAATGTTGCTGCTGGTAAAAGAAGACAGATACAAGGAAGTGACGCACAGGCTAGAGACAGTAAATATAGCATACAATTGTTTCCATTCGCTAGCACAAACAGTTATGCAACTTATAGGAATTAATCAATAGTAAAGTGTGGTAAAGATCAGTGACCCATTGTCACTCTGACCACGGGAGAGATTCATGGGGAGATAGTCATGCCTGTGACTTTTCTGCTATTTTCAGAGATTTGCAGTCTTCTTTCACCCCTTCATACCCTCTGTTTTTCACAGCAATGGTTCACAATTCAGCCTGAGTACCAATACATTGATCTGAATAAATTACATTCATCAATCTGCCTTCAGTAACATAATTGTCATTCATACACCCAAACAAAAAACTCTAGTTTTCACACCATAGCAAGGAAAAAACATGGCTGGGAAGTCAATGTTTTTCATAACATCAACATGCACAGTTTCATGAATTACAATGCATGTTTTTGGAATGTAGGAGGAGAGCAGAGTACCAGAAGAAAACCCATGCAGTCACGGGATGAACATACAAAACACATTCGAACGCTGGACCTCTGTACTCTAAGTTGGATATACCAAACAATTGTCGACCAAACTGCCATCACCTGTAAAAGTTGACCAACAATCTCCCCAGCCTCTTTCATCTGCTTCTCTCATCCAACCAGCTCCTTTCATTCTCCAGAGGCCTCAGCTATGTGTCACCCAATTGACATTCAGCAGCAATCGAATTGGGTGACAGAAGCAAAAGGCACCCGGTTAATCTTTGGCCTGGGCACTCAATGTGAAGTATCACTATTTTTCAACCTTGATGTAAATCACTGAGCTCAGCAGCAGCTGTATAAATGCAAATAAAAGACAACTGGAATTTTGTGGAAGTGAACGATGGAGCATGTGGCTTCGCACCTTACAAAAGCTTTTCTCTCGATAAATGTAAAGAAGAAGGGAGCAAGTGGTCGACTTAGACTGCAGTACAGGGCTTGAAATACTGGTTTCAATTTCTAGTCTGATTCTCACTCCAAATCAGTAGTTCAATGAAACCCGAGAGAGAGATAGTTCACCAAAGCTCCCATATTGAAGACATCAGGAATAAGGCGCTGTCACTCCTGGCTCCTTGGTAGGGGAGCTTGCAATATACCAGGCCTATTAAAGTTCTCCTCTTTCCCAGAGGAATTAGAGAAGATAATCAGAACCAGATCTCTCTGAATGTTTAGACCACACTTCACTGGACCTTAGAACTGGAACTTTGCAAGTTTCCCACCACGGGCTTCACCCTACTGTCTGCAATATCAAGCTCTTTTAAACCAGCACAGGAAAGTTGATGGAAATTTGGATTGCGAACTATCGAACAATGTATTTAAATAAACTGCTGCATCACTATACTGTACCGGATGTTGACTGTGCTATGATAACGAAGGGGTTGCAAAACATCACCCCGAGCCCTCCCACTCTCGCCTGTGTTTGACTTTGTCCGTTCACATGTGTGTTTTCTAAGGGGTTGGCCTTGCTTCCCGTAGCACTACAGGGGGCAAGATCCACAAAGTAATAAATTTCCCATCTCCTCTATATAAGTTAAGTTTTAGTGCCAAGAAAGCCAAGCAAAAGACAGCAGACCGGATTTTTGTTTTGAATTCACAAAATTCTCAAGTTCTGTGTGTGTTTGTCAAATGTGCAGGATCTGTGCAAGTGATTCTACTGTCCCACTCCATCCGGTGGGGGCCAGAGGCTCAAAGGGCTGTCGGATAGGGCCAGGAATCCTCTGGACCGCCCCAGGATGTAGCTGTCAGTTGATCCTCCTCAGAGAGGAGGAAGAGGAGAAAGGAAGAGAGGAGATGGGTTGAAGAGAATATGGGGAGGAAGTGGAGGGGACGTGCACGTGTGGGTCAGACATGTAGCTGGGGCTGCCTGACGGTGAATTTGCACCGGTCTGTTATAAAGATGAGTCTACATTCAAACTGCTCTCTCGTGCCGTGTGATGAGCTATTTCACAGCTGCACATGCCGTGTTATGTTAGAGCAAGTGTGTCAAAGTCATTTTTTGTCGAAGGCCACGTTGTGGTTACGGTTTCCTCTCGGGGGCCATTATGAATTTGGGGAAGCCATTCGAATGTTTCTACCACTCCACATATTACATCTATAGCGCATGACAAATTAATTAATCACTAGTTTTCATATCTGAAGTTAAGAATAATGACTGTTATTGTGGTTTACATGGGACAATTTGAAATTTGGGTTTGAACTTAAGCAAAAATCATTGCACTTTACATGCTTGATTTGCTTTTACAGGCCGAATAAAATGATGTGGCGGGCTAGATTTGGCCCCCGGTCCTTGACTTTGAGACCTGTGTCTTAGAGAGAGAGAGAGAGAGAGAGAGAGAGAGAGAGAGAGAGAGAGAGAGAGAGAGAGAGAGAGAGAGAGAGAGAGAGAGAGAGAGAGGAATGACCTGGGTGAACGGGCCTTGTGTGCATGTGCGTCCATGACGCGGCATGCTTTCCTTCAAGTACATTTCCTTATTCCAAAATAATGTCATATTGTCCACTAGCTTTCTCAAAGATTCTGCTGTTGTCTTGCTTTTCTTTTTACAATATTCAAAACCAGTCTCATTGTAATGCAGCCACTGACTCCATTTCCCCCCGTAGAAAAAGTAATGCGTAACCCCAGCCTCTACTGGAGTGCTTATATTTGGAAAACTTTTATATATTTATATATTATGTTTGAAAAAAACTTTTTTCATTAATTGAAGGTGTGCCTTATAGTCCAGTGTGCCTTATACCGTGGAAAACGTTTGAAAATACACCATTCATTGGGGGGGCACCTTATACTCCACTGCTCCTTATACATCGGAAAATACGGTATATCATTGTAAAGGTACATTGGAAAAAACATGAACAAAAACATCATTTTGGTGCTTAATTCCCTATGCAGCTGTATGAGCTTTGAAGTCCAACAGTCACGCACCATTAATGTTTCAGCCATTGGCCAAATTAAATGAAGGGGAATCAATATCATCTTTGCACTGCAAAGTTTGACTATGTGGTGGCCTTTGTCTCCGAGTCACACTGTTTTGTGATACCAGAATGGTTCTCATGGACAGCAATGCAGAGCACAACATGCTCTTTTTTTTTTTTTTTAACCGCCCGACCTTTCAAGTCAGTTTCTGTCTCTCCAGCCTGCATGAATTGTGTTTAGGAAACAGAGAGAACAGGAAAGGCAGAGCAACCAAGAAATAATAGAGGGATATCCCCTTACGTTCCCTCCTTTTTCCTCCGGGACAGACGAGTTTGAAAACTTTGGGACAAATGAGTGGGGGTTGCGTATTTGCAACACCTGTCCATAAAAAGGCATGGACATCTGTATGGCGGACCTATACACACGCAGTCAAGAGCACGCATGCCTTGGCGAGGCCTGTGTGTATGGTGAGAGACTTTAAGATGAGCAATGTGTGGCCCAGATTACAAGAGGATCAATGCTTCCACGTACAGCACTCGCCTGTAAACCATCAGTGAGACGCTGGCCCGACAGAGCTTTCGGGCTTAAGTCTCCATTTAATTACACTTCAGTAGAGAGGAAAAGTACTGTACGTAATTTTCACAAGCTGTTATTTACACTGTGGTGCGGATCACATCTGCAATCTTGGTATGTTAGGGGACAACATCTATTTCATCAAGAAGGCCATTGAGCTTTTCTTTGCCGACAGTGTCATATTTGCTCTCACCACATAAATGTGACATTTATGATTTCTGTATTCACAGTTGCTACCGTGTGGTTTCAAGAGAAAGGGGTCTCGTGAAGTGAAAACAGCTCTGATGTACATTATATCACATATTTTGATACTGCGTTCTTCATGCGTCATGCTGTATGTCATCAACATATGTCAAATGATGAAGACCCATCTTCTATTGGTTATTGTCATTTTTTTCTCTTTGGATCAACATTCAGTTGGAATGTAAAGGCTAAATACATTCGGTTCGGGAAACTGGGGGGCTTGATCGTCTATTCATCCATCCATCCATTTTCTGTACACCCTATTTTTCTGAATATGATTATGATAATGCAATTCTTGAATTTCAAACTGCGGAAAAAAAAAGAGGAAATAAAATACTAAAGAGCTCTTTTTCTTTTAACATTCTTTGTTGAGGATAGCGATTGTTTTGAAATAAGAGTCACAAAAAGCCGCAGAAAATATGCTGTTTTGTATTGTGGGATATAAGATCTTTCCGTTTTTTGTTTTTTTGTGTAAACTGCATGTTTTTTCTTTTTTTTCTGTAGGTGCCACCAGAGATATTGGCTCTGCTTTGACCAGGATGTGCATGCGACACCGCAGCATAGAGGCCAAATTGCGGCACTTTACAAAGTACGTGTCATGTGTATGTTGTTTGTCTCTCCTCACCTTGAGGGGAGTTTGTGTTCCTAGGTTTTATTCCATCTCATTTGGCCTTCATCTCTCCCTGGAGTGTTTCCTGCAAGACAGTTAAAGCAATTTTCCGCACGTCCTTCAATTTCTGAGTGTCATCTTATCACTTTAGTGCTGTAATGGAAGGCCTGGTTACACCACTCCAGGACAGAATAGAGGAATGGAAGAAGACTGCCAATCAGCTGGACAAGGACCATGCCAAAGGTGATTGACATGGAAATTATTGCTGACAATTTTTTTTCTGAATAAAATAAAAACCGATATTAGATATTCAGGGATGATCACCGCGTGTGTGTCTTCTACTCAACAGAATTCAAGCGGTCTCGCCAAGAAATCAAACGGAAGTCATTAGATACCCTCAAACTTCAGAAAAAGGCAAGAAAAGGTGAGAATCCCTTGAATCGAGCTACACTGCCTGACCATGCGAATGAATTGAGTTGAACTAGCGCCGTCTTGCGTTAGATGCAGGTGTTGCAACACCAGTAAGTGATGGAAGGTGGGGGCTTTCAAACTGCATTTCTTTTGGGCTGCGAGTCTGTATTGAAAAACAAAGAAAATCTTCAATTAAAACTGTAAACTAATTAATTTCTACCGCCCTTCCTGCATTATGGGTACCATTTAATAAAAAACATAATTTGTCCTTATTTCACAGCACTTAACATTGCTTGTGTTTCTTTCCAACCTCCCCCCTGCTCCATCCTTATGCCCGTATCCCTCCTTAATGTCTTTCTGGATATAACCCATACTTCAGAGCTCCTTGGTATGTTTGCTCATCCGGTGCATGTGGTAGTTTTTCAAGGCATCACATCCATTATCATACGTTAGTCAGACAACATGTGTAAGGTTTATGTTAAACACAAACTTCATTGCCTCATTGCCTACAATTGACATATGCTCACAGGGAACGTTCAGTAAGGCATCCATCCTCCCATTCTCTTTACCAATGGTCATGGGTGTGCGGGAGACTATCCCGACTTACCTTGGGCGAGAGGTGGGGTACACATTTTTAAAAAGCCACCAATCAATCCCAGTACTTTTGAAATGTCCTCAAAGTATTTATCCACGCTGTCCATTCACAAATAATCTGGTTTATTAAATGATGGCAATAGGACTAGAAGTGGAACATCTCTGTCTCGGGTCCGCAATACAATTTGGATCAGATATCATGTCGACAATAGTATTAAGAGGCAAAAAACAACACATTGTACATTGGCCTTGCAACAAATTGTGTTTGACCTGAGAGGTTGGACTATCTGACAATATTTAACTGTCAATCCATGTGATTGTATTCGCATTATGTACACCTGCCCAATCTAATAACAGCCGTACAAACGAAATATGTCTGACAATAAATGGAGCGTTACACAAATACTTTGCAATATGGGCAATTGATGTCAACCATCTTGACATTGCCATCAACACATCTTTAGAATTGCTCACAAGGATTGCATTTTGTTATATAGTTCTGCCTGTTGTAAATCAAAACGCTGGCATCACACTCGTGTCCTTCACATCCTTCTTTCATTCGTCATCGTCTCTGTTAATCTATTATAGTGCCAAAGTAGAATGTGCTCTGCAGCGTGCCCTTGCTGAACAGTTTTCTAATGGAATCCATTCGAGGGTTTTCGAGTCATCACCAGTAGCTCTCTCTGCATCAAGTCATTATCTCTGACATGCTTCAGTGTCCTCCCACTTCATGTACACGGACCCATCAAATAAATAAACAATTTCTCATTATGTTTCGTAATCATCTTTCATTTTTGACTCTCCCTTTCTTTGCTCCACTGCTGACACTCTTATCTCCCCTTGATAAGTTCCCATCTTGTTCTGTTCTTCATGCTCTCATGCCTCTTTGAGCCATCTCCTCATCATTCCTATTATCTTCTGTCTCCGAACACATGCTTGTCTTAACCAAACACAGGGCGAGGAAACCTACGCCCGCAGCTGGACAGCGCTATGCAAGACGTCAGCGACCTGTACTTGCTTATGGAGGAGACGGAGAAGCAGGCCGTGCGCAGAGCGCTTCTAGAAGAGAGAGGGCGCTATTGCGCATTCATTAACTTGCTACAGCCGGTTGTGGTGAGGAATCTTGAGAAACGCTAAGCTTGAGTGCACAAGAATGAGAAATCATTCATTCATTATAGGAACCGCTAAAACGGTGTTTAATTCAATTTGTTTTGGGGTGATGTACAATAAGGTCACTCTTTCCATTGTAGAATGTTGAGATTGCCATGTTGGGAGAGACAACACACTTACAGTCCATTGTTGAAGACCTCACGGTACTAACAGAAGACCCACACAAACTTCCTCCAGCCAGTGAGCAGGTATCAAAAATTTCATTTCATTATCATCTGACATCATGGTGCAATTTTTCGAAATTACTTGGCAAGTAGATAATTAATTAATTGATAATCTAGTGGCAGATCCTAACACACTCTCAAACGTTACAATATTACTTAAACAAGCGCATTGAATAAAAGACCCGATGGAAAACTTGATGAATATTTCCACCTTGACAAAGTGGCGGACCTATTCAAATGACAATACAGTGGGACCTTGGCTTATGAACTTAATTGATTCCCAGACAGAGTGTGTCAGGCGAAAAGTGTGTATCCTAAAAATTAATTTCCCATAGGAAACCATTAAAATTAGAATAATCCGTTCCCAGGTCCCCATAAAACATAATTTTCTACTTTCTAATTTTCTAAGCCTTAAAACTACACAAAATACACCTTATTTTATGTATAATAAATGTACTATAGTATTATGATTAAAGAAATAAACTGTACAAAACAATAAAGGCATTTTATTTACCTTTGTGATGGTCGTTCATGGCTTGATGGAATGGAGTGTCCGGTTTCCTCAGCATTAAACACTTGATGAGGAACATAGGCTTCTTTCACCATCTTGAGGAATGATCCCTTGTAGGTGCTTTCTCTGTGATAATTGTATCTAGTTCTTCATCAATTGTGATCTGTTTAGCTGGTTTGATAGCTTTTTGCATCAAGAGTACAGATGACTTGTGCGGGTTATTTGTGGAGCCTGATTGATGGAATATTTTAACCTTCCAGTCTACATTCTGCTTTTGAAATATCAAAGTTGAAATGTGTCCAAATTCTATCCATTTTCTCACGATTTCACTTTTGTTTGTTTTCTGTCATCTCCCTTTCGTGTGTGTGTTTTCTCACTCCCACTCTGTCTGCCTGTCTCTTTAATGTTTAACCCCCCGCCCCTCCACTGTTGGGTTCTTGACCAATCACGTGGCTTTAACCGAAGACGCCATTTAGTTTTTTGGAGAACGGCCTCACTCTCTCTCTGTCTGTAACCCCATCCCCCACTGCTGCGTTCTTGACCAATCGCGTGGCTTTAACCGAAGACTGGGGGCGGGGAATAGAGGACAAAAACAGTGGCCACCATTTTCTTTTAAGGAGAACGGGCTCGTTCACGAACGACACATCACTCATTGTGGCAGCTCTGTGTGTATTCCGAAAAATAGTTAAAATTTTCATAAATGCAACGTTCGTAAACCGAAAAGTTCGGAAGCCAAGGGGTTCGTAAACCGAGGTTTCACTGTACGTTAATAATAATAATAATAATAATAATAATAATAATAATAATAATAATAATAATAATACATTTTATTTCAAGCTCCTTCCAAAGCTCTCACGGACACTTTACAGTCACAGACAAGCATAGATACAAGCATAAATAAAATACAATTATAAATAGAAACAAGAGATAAAGCGACACAGAAAATGCAATTTTAAATAGGTGGGTTTTGAGATGGGATTTGAAGGTGGGAAGAGAATCGATGTTACGAATGTTGGCAGGAAGTGAGTTCCAGAGTTTGGGGGCAGAGCTGCTGAAAGCTCTGTCCCCCATTGTGCTGAGAAGGGCAGGGGGCACATAGAGGTGTAGGGAGTAAGAGGATCAACAGTAGCCAAAATGGAACTGTATAGTGCCACTTAGCAGTTTTTTTTTTTGTTTTTTTTTTTACAACGATACTAGTGCAGCGTGTTCTACCGGAAACAAATTCCTTGTGTGTTCTACATACTTGGCAATAAAGATGATTCTGATTCTGATCTGAGGAAGTGAGAGGGAATAGAAATTTGAAGAAGGTCAAATAGGTATGGGGGCAAGGTTATGGATAGCTTTAAATGTATAAAGAATAATTTTAAAGTTGATTCTATATTTGACCAGGAGGTCAGTGGAACTCTTGGAGGACGGGGTTGATGTGGTGAAAGGATGAGGTTCTGGTGATGATCCGGGCTGAAGAATTCTGGACTAGTTGAAGTTTGTGGAGAAGTTTCTGAGGGACACCAAGGATAAGTGAATTGCAAAAGTCAATCCGGGAGGTGACAAGACTATGGATGAGGATAGCAGTGGTGTGAGGGGTGAGAGACGAGCGAAGACGATTGATATTGCATAGGTGTAAGTACGCAGATCGGGTTAAGTTATTTATATGAGAGTGGAAAGATAGTATGCTGTCAAGTATGACACCCAGGCATTTGACCTGATGGGAGGGAGAAACGGTCGAATTGTCAATAGTGAGAGAGTGTCACGTCACTTGAGGCTCGAGGGCAGGGCTCGAGTGACGAAAGGAAAGCGGGGAGTGTGGATCCAAAATACACGGCGAGACAGATACTCGTGAACAAAAGTCTTTACTGAGGCACGCATGAAAAAATGACAGCAGGATGAGGTGAGTGAGAGAGATCGGTGACAGCTGATCTGACGGCACGGAAGTAACAGGGTGGCTTTCAGAATACTCCGACGGAGGCTGTATTGCGCGATCGGTAGATATAGTCAGAAGGCACAATCAAGGGAATGACAATCAGCTGTGGGAACCCAGGTGCTTGATGATGGGAGGGGCCGTCTCCAGGGAGCAGCAGGAGGAGGTGACAGGAGGGGCGGGGCGCGCCCAGGACGGCGACGAGATGTGACAGTGCCCCCCCCCTCAACGGACGCCTCTTGGCGGCCCACCAGGTTTGGAAGGGTGAGCTGTGGGGGGGTGGGCGTGGGGGCTAAGGAGCTGGTTTCCACTGGCTTGAGGAGGGAAACGTGGAAAACGGGGTGGATCCTCATGGTGGGTGGCAGCCGCAGCCTCACCGGGCTGAGGATGGCCTCGATGGGGAAGGGACCCGTGAAGCGTGGGCCCAGCTTGGCTGAAGACCCTGCCAGCCGAAGGTCCCTCGTGGACAGCCACACCTCCTGCCCGACCTGGTAGTTGGGTGCCTGTCTCCGATGACGGTCCGCCACCCGCTGGTTCCGGGATGCGGTACGTGTCAGGGCGTCCCTGGTCTCCTTCCAGACTCGGTGGGCCCGTCTGAGGTGATGTTCAATAGACGGGACCTCCACCTGGCCCTCCTGTGTGGGAAACAAGGGCGGCTGATAGCCACAGGCGGACATAAATGGGGACCGACCTGTGGCTGCGGAGACCAGGGAGTTGTGGGCGTACTCCACCCAGGGTAGGTGCAGGGCCCACGACGCTGGGTTGTGGAGGCACACGCACCGGAGGGTCGCCTCCAGGTCCTGGTTCTTCCTCTCCGTCTGTCCATTGGTCTGGGGATGGTATCCAGACGACAGGCTCGCTGACGCCCCTAGGGACCAACAGAAATGTTTCCATACCTTGGACACGAACTGCGGTCCCCGGTCCGACACGATGTCCGTCGGAATCCCGTGGAGACGGACGACGTGGTTAACCAGGAGTTGAGCCGTCTCGATGGCGGACGGCAACCTGGTTAACGAGACGAAGTGGGCCGACTTGGAGAATCAGTGAGGACGACCGTCTTGCCACGGGAGGGGGGGAGGCCTGTCACGAAGTCGACGGAGATGTGGAACCAGGGTCTGGACGGTACCGGT